>NC_133655.1:157187489-157447072 GCF_009905375.1 Apium graveolens | reverse complement strand
AAAGCAAACAACCTTAGTAATAGTTAGTGAGAGTGGTGAGGATCAAACAGGAATAATGTCACCCTTCGTCAAGAAACCAAAGAAGCAAAAGCAAACTGTTGGGTAATGAATACAACACAGAGGAGGGGGATGAATGTGTTTTAGAAAATTTTAATGGCTTTTTGAACTTTTAAGAATGGTGAACAAAGTAATTTGTATAGTGGAGATAATGTGCTTTAACGGAATAATTAAAACATGCACATGAACATACTTATTTTTTAAAACTCACTTAATTTTATATTAAAATCAAGCTAGTATTTTGCTACAAATTTCTGGGTTCTTATTATGTTAAGAACTCAGCTTCTCTCTTGAGAGTTACAAGATATTTCAGATCTATTTGTTACTTCTTAAAACAAAGCATCCAGTGTTTACTTTATAGAACAGTAAACACTGGTTTTTACACAGCATGCAACGGCAGGTACTAAACCCTACTTTTGGATAACTAGATCTTTCTATTTCTGGCTTAGTGTATCTTTGCAAATCATGCATGTCTGTGACTTTAATATATTTCAGATCTATTTGTTACTTCTTAAAATAAAGCATCCAGTGTTTACTTTATAGAACAGTAAACACTGGTTTTTACACAGCATGCAACGGCATGTACTAAACCCTACTTTTGGATAAATAGATCTTTCTATTTCTGGCTTAGTGTATCTTTGCAAATCATGCATGTCTGTGACTTTAATTTTTCAGTTAATCTTTGCCTTTGATCTTGTACTCTTCAAGCTGCTTTTGTAGACTTTTCAAATCAGTGATTGATTTGTTTGGTGATTGGTAATATTGGATATTACTGATCTAGATTCTGTACTTGAGGTTTGCATCGAGATCTCCAGTTAGTCATGTAGAGAACTCGACATCTCGATAAGTATAATGACTTATCGAGATCTCTAATTACTCTGTAGTTGTTTGGCTCATCGAAGTCTCTTAGTTCTCTATAAGAGAATTTGGCTTGTCGAGATCTCTCATCTTCATGTCTTCACTTTGGCTTATCGATGTCAAATTGACTGATCGATATCTCAGAGATCTCTAGTGATATCTTGACTTGTCAATATCTCAGAGATCTATAGTAAAGAAATGACTTGTCGATATCTTCAATCTTCATGTCTTCAATTTAGTTTATCGATATCTCTGAGTTCTCTAGTAGCTTTTCTTGACTTCTCGACAAGTCATTCTGGAGTTCTCGAATGACTTCTCTATAACACATAATATGTGACTTGTAGATTTCTTGACTTAGAATGTTTTTCCCAAAATAGATTTATTCAACTCTAAGCTTCTTCACACTTTCTCTGAGGCATAATCTTCTTTCAGAGTTTATTCTTAGGCTTGAAACTGTTTACTAGAAAAATACTCCAGTCCAATCTAATTAGACTTTTACAGACTTAAGTGATACAATATAAAATGCAAACTTAGATTATCATACAGCTTACTTAGGGTTGTCAATTTGACTTAGTCTTGTTATAGTACAGACATGTCTTGCACAACAATCTCCCCCAATTTGTGAGAAGATTGCTTATCACAAATTCATGCCTGTTAACAGGACTAACCCCAAGTTATAATGGAAATTAGAATTATACATACAAATTGACACAAATATAACATTCATACATTAGGTGATTTCTTGAGTTTAACAGATACACACATTAGACAAATGTTTCATCTTCTATTTCTTCTCTAATGAGGTCCTTTAAATTTACAAGTATCTCCAGTTCCTCTATGATTGGTGTTCCTCTTAAAGCTTCCACAAGTTTGAGTTTTTCATGTATTGAATAACTACTCAGTAAATCAATCCTAAATCTTGAGAATGTGCCAGCTTTGACATATAGAAATTTTCCATCTATGGTAACTCTACTCATCCCCTTTTCCTTGAGATCTTCAGATTTTTAAATAAACATTTCTATCTCCTCATCATACTTTCTCTTCCTCTCATCACTTTCAGCCTTGTTCCTTGCTCTTCTTTCTTCCCTTTCTACCAACCATTCAGCCAAAAAAGATTTCCATGCCTTAGTTGCAGTATCGTTATCCTTCAGTACACCTTCAATATGCCTTCCTGGGACCATAAAAGACTTACCCAGTAATAGTATCGTCTATCACTCTTTTTATTTCTGTGGGAGAGAAGGTGTCCATTAAGTTGTGTTAGGGCGAAAACACGCGCTAAAATTACACGCAAGTATATGCTTTCGCAAGTAGTATAAGATATAAATCAGATTCGTATCCACAGAGACTCTTTTTAGTTAACTTAAGGTTATGCACCTATGCAACAATGGTATGGCTATCGCTCAATGCTAAGACAATAACAAGTTGAGATGTTTATAACTAAGATTAAATTAACATGCAATTAAATAAGAATAAAAGTGATTGAATTAACTATATGAGACAAACATGGGATTCTGACTTCATTAAATACTTCATTCAAGGTCATTTTTCTTAACCTTAGCATGCAATGGTGATGACAACTAATCAGATAACACGAAACTAGTAAACGCCAACTTTTGTTGTACAAATACCCTACTACCAGACATCCACAAAAGAGATAGAAGCTAAATATACACCAATTATGTTGAGACCCTATATGTCTATAGAATTTGACAACATAAAGGTTTAATGAACAAGTTATCTATCGTGATTACATAGGGCAAGTAAGATGGTTAAAATTACCTACAAATCATGCATCATAATTACATGAACCTATGCTAGCATGACAAGTTCTAAACCTTTATATTCACTTTCGCTTCAATAGAGATTAACACGCTATCTTATATGTTAGCTATGCACATAAGACGAATAAAAAAAACCAATACTAGGATATCAATCAATCACCACACACCAAGATATTGAAATAAATTAACTATAGAAATCCATAAGTAAATCCGTTAGAACCCCACGATAATGATTAGTTCATAATCGAATTCATCGTCACCATGGGTTCCAATGAATACATGATATAAACAATATAAGAGTACTAGGGTTCAAAGACAAATTGAAAACAAGCATCCAAGTATCAACTATACTAAAGAAAATAAAAGTCTTCTTCTCCGTAGCCGTCTTGTGCTCTCTAGGTCTTCTTATTGCTCTCCCTGATCTCCTTGTTGTTAAAAACGTCTTTTTATCACTATGTATAAGCCCCTAGTGTACCTGGACCCTCAAAATCATCAAATTCTACTAAAATCAGGATTCTGGGGCAAAAAGGGTGGGGCGGCCGTGCTAAAATCAGCGCGGGCACACTGGTTTTTTGGCAGAAAGTTGGCGCGGCCGCGCTGGTTTTGGGGGCGGCCGCGCAGGGTTTCTGGATTTTTCTGCTGATTAATCTTTTGGTCGTATCTTGAGTTCTGCTGGTCAGAATTAGGCGATTCAACTACCCACGCGAAGCTAACGAGATTCTATTTAACTTGAAAATGTCCTAGGCTTCCAATTCTTATCTATTTTCAGCATGTTTCCTTGAAAAGCTCCTTTCTTCATTTAACTGATGCCTGAAATGCAATAACACAAAAATATATCAAAAATACCAACAACTTGAGTCTAAAACACCAACATAAGCTTGTAATGAAGCATTAAAAGTAGATATAAAATCCACTTATCAATTTGCTACCAAGAAATGTGAAGGACCCATCCTGATAGTAGATTCTTACTTCTCTTAGTGTTACAACCCAAACTCTGACCATTTATTGAGCTAGTTGTTAAAAGTAGACTTTATCTTAGATGCACCAGTTTAGAGGTAGGAAATCACTTTGATTATAACAATTTCAGATGGCTCTCTCAGTAACTTGCATTTTCTTAGGTTTTCTCCCAACAGACTTGTAGTGAATTTTGGTTGATGGCTTGACAAAAGGTAGGTTTGAGATTTTCTTGAGAAATATTTGGTTTGATGTGATTGGTAATTTTAGAAAGGTGTTAGCAGTTTGTTTGTACAAGTATTTAGGCTTTCAGGTATTAGGTGGTTTAGAGTTTGATTTTATTGGCTTAGAAGGTTGAGCTTGGTTAATTTAGATTTTCAGGGTTTGTTATTGTGGTCCTGGATTGTCTTCCTTCTTTTTCCTCCTTCTTTCATCCCCTCTTTTCTTGTCATCATCCTTCTTATCATCCTTCTTTTAATCCTTGCTACCGGTTGCTCTTGAAGATTGACGTGGATTTGAGCCAGAAGGTTTTTGTTCATCATGCTTCTGCTCGTCATCATCCTTGTCATCTTTTAAATTGAATTGAGAGGATGGTAACATGGTGTCAGCATTTACCAGATACCTTTCAAGAATTCTGATCATTTCTTCATCTTTACTTTTCTTGATCTTTTTGTATTTTAAATCAGATTGAAGAGTCATGATCAGCCTCATGTTCCCTCTCACACGGTTCTTGGGAACATTGAAGATTTTGTTTTTCTTGGTCTGTGAGCACATGTAGGACACTCCCTTACTTGGATATAGATGGTCTTCAAGAAAGGCTACTATCTGTGTATTTTTAAGCTCATGAAGAAGCTGAGTATCCTCTGTGATGACTACATGTACTTTGTCAATCACAATATCTAGCTCAGATGCCCTTAGTGTTCTGAGATTTGAAAGAGATACTTGAAGGCATCTATCCACACCACCATCATTGATGTTGACAACAATCCTCTTCTGTAAGTAGTTCTCAACATTCATAACCACTGCCTCAATAGATGTAACACCCCCAAATCCGGGGTCGGGGATCCGGGTTGTCACGAGTTCCATTTCCCTTAATAACACCCAATCTTAATAAACAATCAACTACTATGTATTGTGACCCCACAATAAACACACACACCACAAGTTATAGTCTCAGAGATGAATATCCAAAAATAACACGAGTCATTTTATTCCAATATTATATGCCATTACACCTTAAAAGGGTTTCTGAATAAATTTACATTTCTTTGCCATTATTACAATTCATATAGATACATAAGTCTGGTAGATTAGAAGTTGAAAGTCTAGCCTATTGGTAATTTCTACCTCAGCTAAAGCGGCATCAACGCTTCCAGAAAACTGCAAAACGTTTCCTAACCGCTTGCGAATTGGAAGCTTGGTCATGTTCATCTTTTCTATCTGTTGTTGTGTGATGAAAGAAGAAAGCAAGGGTGAACAACAAGCCCGCCAAAATAATATGTATAATGATTAACAATATATGAGCATTCTCATAGTACTCATGAAAGTCTTGGTCAAAAAGAAATGAACCAAGTTTTGAAAGGAATATGTCCTAAGTCCAATCATGTATTAGGATTTAGGAATAACTCTTTATGTAATCTGTTTTGATTTCATTGATTTTAATAAAAGACTTGTTTTGTTTTTATTACGGGCTCTATCTATTTAAGTGTTTAAATAAGATATACCATAGTTTAGAGTAAAGCTTTTTATGGATTATGATGAGATCATAATAGTGAGACCTAAAAAGATGATAACTCTAAACTTAAATAGTTCCTGGTCATAGGATTACTAACTGGTAATTAATAATCCGCAAAGATCGGTACATACTATGCTTGCTTCATTATGAAGGATGTCTGTTCTCATAGACATTTGTGTGGTGACACTATAGCTAGTATGTAGGTGCTTATTATAGAATAAGTTCACTGAACATGACTCGCACAGCTGAACAACTGATGGAGTTCACTCACGTGTCAGCAGTTATTCACATAGTGATAGTTGTACAAGTATCCTTAGACTTGAGGTCATCATAATCATCTTGTGTACACTGAACTATGCTTTGGTTTAGTTCTTAGTCTCCAGGGATAATTATTAGGGCTCTACTGGGTATAGGAATTTGTACACGAAGATAGTGTATGATCAATAAAGGATCTACCCCTTCCAGTGAAGGAAGCGAATGTTCAAGGCTGATCCACTTATGCTAGTTCAGGAATCTCTGGCCAGAGTAAATGAAATTAGAAAGGAGTATCTAATTTGCATAGAACTAAGCATAGTAAATGGTAAGCAAGTGATTGAATTAGATAGGCTTGACACGAGATCCATGCCTTGTATTTAATCAGGACATTGTAGGGTAGAAGGAGTTTATTGTACGGTAACTATTCACTGAATAGGTTCTTGGTATTCTAAGCAGTGAATTCATATTATCCGGATAGTCGCGATATGCTGAGAAGTATCCCTCACGATGTAGAATAAATGTGATTAATTAATTAATCATATTTAATAAATTAGAGAATTTATATAAATAATGATAAAATAGTTTTATTATTATTTATTTCTACTACCGGCTTAATATTGAACCTACAGGGTCACACCATAAAAAGAGAATGATTTAATGGTGGAAGAATTAATTAATAATGGCTAATAATTATTTATTTGTGAAATAAATAATTAATTGGCAAATTTAATAATTGATTAAATGAGATTTAATTGATTATAAATTAATTAAGAAAAGTTCTTAATATTATTAATTAAGGATTTAATTTTTGGAAATTAAATCAAGAGAGAGAATTATTTCTAAAGTGTTTAGAAAAAGGATTAATAATTAAAAGATGTTTTAATTATTAATGAGAATAATAAATGGGATAATAATAATAATATTTATGGGAAAATTTCAGCTGAAAATTTTGCCTATAAATATACTATTATAGACCCTATTTTTAGATGAACCCCAAAAACCCAAAAAGTTTGGAAAACCCAATTCTCTCCACCTCCTTCCTCCTCCTTAACATCGTTTTCTTGGTGGATACCGGTGGAGTGCTTCACACTTGAGGAGCAACTGCTAAGGATGTCTGATCGTTGTCTCCGAATTATTTTAAAGGTTAGACTCGATTCCTCGAATTTTTATTCATGATCTGTATGCTTTTATTTGGATTTTATATGTGTAAAAGTGTTTTGCCATGCCCCGCTGCGATTAAAAATCCAACATTGGTATCAGAGCATAGGTTGTATGCATATAGATCTGTGGTAAAAATTTCAGAATTTTATGTGCTTGTATGAAAAAATTATGATTTTTACAAGTTATATCATGGATTAATTTTGTCTGATGAGAAATCGTTTCTCAGAATAATTTTGAATGTTGATCTGGGTTCTACAAGTGTTGTAGATCGTCTGGTATTTTTTTATAATTTTATGATGTATAGATTTTTTATTATGAATTTTTGAAGTTGTTGCAATTAAATTCGTAATTAAATAAATCATATATATATATAAATTGAAAGCATGTATATATATCTGCATCTGTAATCTGCTGTTGCTGTACTGCTGCTGCACGGAGAAAGAAGACAGACACGGCAGAGGTCTGACAAGGTACGGCGGCACACTAATCGAGAAAAGGCGGCTGCTGCAGAAGAAAAAAAAGGGGTGTCGCGCATTCCGGGAATGCATTACACACCTGTGGCACATTCATGGAATGCGTTACACCTTTTAATGGCTTAAAAGGGTTGTAACGCATCACCGGAATGCGTTACAGGGCTTGTAACGCGTTCCTGTAATGCGTTACAGCCCGATTGTTCACATTAAATTTGATTTTCTGGGAGTTTCGTAACTCCGTTTTAGGCGTGTAATAAACCATTGGATTCGTTTTTCCGAGACGGATCTAATGGAGTGATCAATTTTTGTTTATATAAAAGTTTTGAACTGTTTATATTTCCATGAAGTGTTTTAAAGCTATTTTTAACTGTTTTAACTGCTTTTAAATGCTTCATGTGATACATAGAGATGTATAATGCTTTGACTAATGTGCTAGGTGATGTAACATGCCTACCTTGATGTTTATTCATGTTGATATATGTGATATATGCTTAGTTTATCATGCGATGATAGATTTAGGTGAACTTAAATGAATATAAGATGTTTGTTAGACAACCTAGTATAGTGAAATTGTTTCATAAGCTTAAGAATAATATTATGAATACAATCATGAGATTCTTGTGTTTATGAAACACGTAATTGAATATGAATTTTTGATATGAGAGAAAGGATGATTCTGTCAACAACAGATTTCTATCTGTAAGAAAGGGTTATTAAGTGACGCCTCTTGACAATGCTCCACCCGATCTGGGAATCATCTGATTATTGATTATTGATTTGAAATATTTAATTTAAAAGGAAGAATCTCTTTATAATATGATTATGATTGTAACGTAATATAATCCCTCTAAAATTAAATAATATCAAGTAGTAATTGGCCAATGATACAACGGGCTTGTGTCGGTCATAGCCTTCCAACATGATAGAAAAGTAGTTCTTATTTTTGAATCATTGTCGGTTCGTGCTACAGCCGAGGGCTTTGATTTTGAAATAAGAAATACTTGTCTATTACATAGAGATGTGTACATTGACTAAGAATCTAAAGGTCGGTACGTGCTACAGCCGTGGGCCTTTGGGGACTGATTCAACTGTATGGAATGTTGGGTTAGACTTGACTTAGAATATTGAGTTTGCCGTGCCACAGCCAAGACTCAATTATTCAAGAGGCTAAAGTTTGATTAGGGAATAACATAAGATGTAATTGACAAGAGTTGTTTGCCTATTGAACATTACATGGCGGTTCGTGCTACAGCCGGGGTTGTGTAATGGAATGTAGGATCCCTATTCCCACTAGCATTATGAATGCTTAATTTTTCACGTAGGGGGTTGAAATGAAATCGATTATTTGCTAAGTGTTGTTATGTGTTTATCATTTACAGATTTACTTTGTACGTTATGTCTTCTGCACTATCACTCAGGAGCATACTGGATGCTCACAAATTGACTGGTCCTAATTATGCTGACTAGCTTCGAAACTTGAGAATTGTTCTCAGGATTGAGAAGGTGGAATACGTGATTGACTCACCTAAGCCTACTGAACCTGCTAGTGATGTACATAATGATGAACATGTTATGTATCATAAGTGGATAGATGATGCAAATGTTGCTCAATGCATCATGCTAGCTTCCATGAACATTGAGCTACAGAAGCAACATGAGCATATGGATGCTCATACTATCCTAATGCATCTACAAGAGTTGTATGATGTGGCGGGGAGGACAGCTCGATATAAGATATCGAAGAAGTTGTTCGGTTGTAGGATGTCTGAGGGATCATCTGTGAATGACCATGTACTTAAGATGATCAATTTGATTGAACGTCTTGGATAACTTGGTTTTGCCATGGATGGGGAACTGAGCCAAGACTTGGTCTTGCAATTGCTTCCGAGTTCGTTCTCGCAGTTTGTTGTGAACTTTCACATGAATAAGTTGGATGTCAGCCTGCCTGAACTCCACAACATGTTAAAGACTGCGGAATCGAATTTTCCCCCTAAGAAGAGTTCTGTTCTTCAAATTGGTGAAGGTTGCAATCCTAAGAAAAGGAAGAGGAACTCTTCTAAGAAGAAGAAAGTAGGTGAGAAAATGCCGGTTCCACCAAAAGCTGAAGACCCCAAGAGCAAAGTTGTTTGCTTTCATTGTAACAAGGTGGGGCACTGGAAGAGGAACTGCAAGGTTTACCTTGCAGAATTGATGAAGAAGAAGGGTAGTGAGACTACCGCTTTTGATTCAGGTATGTTCATGATGGAAGTGAATATGTCATTAAATCAAATTTCTACTTGGGTATTAGATACCGCCTGTGGTTCTCAAATCTGCAATTTGTTGCAGGGACCAAGGAGAAGTAGGACTCTTGAGGAAGAGGAGGTGATTCTACTGATGGGAAATGGAGCAAGAGTTGGTGCTGAAGATGTAGAATCATTTCATTTATATATGCCTATGGGCAAGACTATTGTTTTAAATAATTGTTATTTTGTTCCCTCGATTGTGAGGAATATTATTCCCATGTTAGACTTGGCTGGATTTTCATTTATTATTGAGAATAATGAATGTTCTATTCTTAGAGATAATATTCTTTATGGACGTGGTGCTTTAAATAATGGTCTGTATATATGTGACATAATTTACTTCAGATTGAACAAACTAATAAAAGAAAAGGGATGATGAAAATCTCACTTCATTGTGGCACTACAGTCCCCATTTAGAAGACATGGGGAGAGGGCTGCAAATTTGCTAGGAATGGTACACACAGATGTATGTGGACCAATGTCTAAGCAAGCCATGGGTGGATTTTCATACTTCATTACTTTCATAGATGATAGATCTAGATTCGGATATGTGTTTGATGAAACACAAGTCTGAGGCCTTTGAAAAGTTCAAAGAATATAAGTATGAAGTGGAGAAACAAACCAAACAGAGTATTATAATTCTTCGATTAGATCGAGGTGGTGAATACTTTAATGGAGTGTTTCTAGATTATCTCAAAGTAAATGGTATAGTCTCCCAGTGAACGCCTCCAGATTGGTATCTGAAAGGAGAAATCGAACTTTATTAGACATAGTTCGGTCCATGATGAGCTATGCAAATCTTCCAGTATTCCTATGGGGTTATGCATTGGAAACCTCAGCATATTTACTGAATAAGGTGCTTTCCAAATCTGTTCCTCAAACTCCGTATGAGATATGGAAAGAAAGGAAACCGAGTCTTAAACACATTAAGATTTGGGGATGTCCAGCTTATGTCAAGTAAGTTGACCCAGATAAGCTGGAATATCGATTCGTAAAATGTAGTTTTGTGGGATATCCTAAAGAGACTTTAGGGTATTACTTTTACACCGATCATCGGGTGTTTGTCTCCAGACATGCTACCTTCTTGGGAAAGGAGTTTATCCTTGAAGGAAACAGTGGGAGCAAAATTGAACTTGATGAAGTTCAAGAAGCACAAACTACTACATATCGAGTGGAAACACCTGTTCAGACTGAACAACCTTTTATGGAACAGCCCATTCATAGATCAGGGAGAGTGTCTCGCCAACCTGAGAGGTAATATGGCCTTGTCATTGAGAATGACAATGAGTTGTCGATCATTGATGATGACGACCATGTGACCTATAATGAGGCTATGAGTAGTGTTGACTCAGAGAAATGGCATAGTGCCATGAAATTCGGAATGGAATCTATGTATACGGTATACAAAAGATAGATTATAGCAGATGGCCAGGTGGAGACCTATAAGGCCAGGCTTTTGGCAAAAGGATTCAAACAAAGGCAATGGATTGACTTTGATGAAACCTTTTACCTGTAGCCCTGATTAAATCAGTTCGGATTTTGCTTGCGATTGCTGCTTACTATGACTATGAGATCTGGCAATTAGCCCAATGGTTTTCTTTCCAAGAGAAATGAAAACCTAGTGTGTAAGCTGTTGCGAACCATATGTGGTTTAAAGCAAGCTTCTCGTAGATGGAATATCCATTTTGATGAGACAATTAAAGAGTTTGATTTTATCAAAAATGCAGATGAACCATGCGTCTACAAAAGGGTTAGTGGGAGCGCGGCAACATTTCTTGTACTGTATTGAATTAGAGTTGACACACATAATAACATAGCAGACCCACTCACAAAGCTACTTTATGAAAGTCACTTTGATCGTCATAAAGACAAGATGGGTATTAGATACCAGAGTGATTGGCTTTAGTACAAGTGGGAGATTGAAAGGAATATGTCCTAAGTCCAATCATGTATTAGGATTTAGGAATAACTCTTTATGTAATCTGTTTTGATTTCGTTGATTTTAATAAAAGACTTGTTTTGTTTTTATTACGGGCTCTATCTATTTAAGTGTTTAAATAAGATATACCATAGTTTAGAGTAAAGCTTTTTATGGATTATGATGAGATCATAATAGTGAGACCTAAAAAGATGATAACTCTAAACTTAAATAGTTCCTGGTCATAGGATTACTAACTGGTAATTAATAATCCACAAAGATCGGTACATACTATGCTTGCTTCATTAGGAAGGATGTCTGTTCTCATAGACATTTGTGTGGTGACACTATAGCTAGTATGTAGGTGCTTATTATAGAATAAGTTCACTGAACATGACTCACACAGCTGAACAACTGATGGAGTTCACTCACGTGTCAGCAGTTGTTCACATAGTGATAGTTGTACAAGTATCCTTAGACTTGAGGTCATCATAGTCATCTTGTGTACATTGAACTATGCTTTGGTTTAGTTCTTAGTCTCCAGGGACAATTATTAGGGCTCTACTGGGTATAGGAATTTGTACACGAAGATAGTGTATGATCAATAAAGAATCTATCCCTTCCAGTGAAGGAAGCGAATGTTCAAGGCTGATCCACTTATGCTAGTTCAGGAATCTCTGGCCAGAGTAAATGAAATTAGAAAGGAGTTTCTAATTTGCATAGAACTAAGCATAGTAAATGGTAAGCAAGTGATTGAATTAGATAGGCTTGACACGAGATCCGTGCCTTGTATTTAATCAGGACATTGTAGGGTAGAAGGAGTTTATTGTACAGTAACTATTCACTGAATAGGTTCTTGGTATTCTAAGCAGTGAATTCATATTATCCGGATAGTCGCGATATGCTGAGAAGTATCCCTCACGATGTAGAATAAATGTGATTAATTAATTAATCATATTTAATAAATTAGAGAATTTATATAAATAATGATAAAATAGTTTTATTATTATTTATTTCTACTACCGGCTTAATATTAAACCTACAGGGTCACACCATAAAAAGAGAATGATTTAATGGTGGAGGAATTAATTAATAATGGCTAATAACTATTTATTTGTGAAATAAATAATTAATTGGCAAATTTAATAATTGATTAAATGAGATTTAATTGATTTTAAATTAATTAAGAAAAGTTCTTAATATTATTAATTAAGGATTTAATTTTTGGAAATTAAATCAAGAGAGAGAATTATTTCTAAAGTGTTTAGAAAAAGGATTAATAATTAAAAGGTGTTTTAATTATTAATGAGAATAATAAATGGGATAATAATAATATTTATGAGAAAATTTCAGCTGAAAATTTTGCCTATAAATATACTATTATAGACCCTATTTTTAGATGAACCCCAAAAACCCAAAAAGTTTGGAAAACCCAATTCTCTCCACCTCCTTCCTCCTCCTTAACATCGTTTTCTTGGTGGATACCGGTGGAGTGCTTCACACTTGAGGAGCAACTGCTAAGGATCTCTGATCGTTGTCTCCGAATTATTTTAAAGGTTAGATTCGATCCCTCGAATTTTTATTCATGATCTGTATGCTTTTATTTGGATTTTATATGTATAAAAGTGTTTTGCCATGCCCCGCTGCGATTAAAAATCCAACAAGTTTGTTATCTTAACGCGACCAAGTCGCAAAATATTCAGTATATATATAAATATATACTTTTCATAATCTTTGCAATCCTTTGACATGTATAATATACACAGAGTTCCAGTTTAGAACTGTATAAAAATATCGTTGCTAGGTGATCTCGTATATCTAACCTTGTCTCAACGTTTTTCTGAAAATCTTTGACATGCACAAGATAATCATTTACTAGATATAAGTTTAAAAGATGAAGTTACAAGATACTCCAATATACTTATATCTTTTCCGAATACTACTTGAACTACCACCGTTCAAATTATAATTAGTTCATCCCATAGATTAAGCTACCAGACAAAACTTGTATAGAATCAATCTTTAAAATATCATCAAAATAAATTGAAGTTACGAGATACTTCATTTAATGCAAACATCATTTTGAAAACTCGACCCTGCCAACACTCAACAATCTCCCAACCATAGCCTTTCTATCGAAGTACTCTGGGTAGTGTTGCAGAAATATCCAATTGGATGATGAACTCATTACGGGAGTTTGCCGCGCCAGGAAGACCACTTACGATGATCAGTCGTAGTAGTGCAACCCCACCATTTTCTACATGTAGAGGAGAACCTGTCGGATTTACTTGTCAACCGAACACTGGACTCCTAAGGAATGGACCGTCTTAGCGGAACTTCCGGGCCATTTGGGCCAATATAATAAGGCTGGGCCGGCGCCACTCGACCAATTACGCCACTCCTAGTTCAGATGAAATCCATGACTCTGAAACGTAAAGCTCGTTCCCCCTTTCCCCAAGTAGAAACTTGTTGATACGGCTCCACCAAGAAGTCGTATCTAGTTGGAAAGGAGAACTCACCGATATTTCCCAGGCGATGCCTGTTAATGGATTAACTTGTTCCAAGAATTTTAATTCCCGAGTGTTGGGTAAGTAATCAAAAATTCTTTTATCAAAATAGCAACCTTGTTGCGAATATACAATACACCACAGAGCCGGATCCCTTAGGTTTTGAGCGAATATTTAAATCCCCTTTTAAAGGAAGATCTTAAATATATAAAAATGAGTTTTGGGATCCGCTCTAACTTTTAAAATCATTTTGAAGGCTCGCAAACATTTTTAAGAATGTCTGGAGTAGTGCTGATTTAATGAAATAAATCAGTCCCAATTTATTAGAAAATATCCGAATATTATTATTTAAATAATATTCTCATAAAGAATAATCTTTATAAAAATAATTGAAGTAGAAGTTTTAAAACTTATACTCGTAATGAATATTAAATAACCAAAGATATACTTATACGAAATTACTATCTTTATTGAATAATCAAAAGTGGGTTTGATCATCGACATATTATTCCTTAATGAAATAAAGAATAATAATTAGTAAATAATCGGAGTCATAAGTCCTCAAATGAATATTCAAATAATAATATTCATTAATAAAATATACGGAGTCATAAGCCCTCGAATGAATATTCAAAATAATATTCATTAATAAAATAAAGTTATCGAATAAACCTTATTTGATTCATAGTTTTAAAAACTATTCATATATATATATAAATATATATATATATATTATACTCGGAAGCATCGACTCCCGGTTTTAGAAAAATGTTCACCTTTGGGTCCCCTATACTAAGGGTATATGCAAATTACCGCTTATCTCTAGCATAGATATTATCAACTGAATCAACAGATATATGTATCAAGAATACGAAACAGGCATGCATATATACCATATCACATGCTACAATATATCGCAAGAATTTGCTAATTAACCATCATGCATCTATCACAAGATAATGCATATACAAATGTATACATCACAACAACAATATAACGGATAGAAAACTTGCCTGAGCGACTGGGGGTTACAAATGGCTTGGGACAAGTCTGGTAACCTATAAACAACATATAAGTTGGAATTAAACCAAAGTCACTTATAAATCTATACTTTAACCAATTTAGACTCTAACGCTCGCTTTCGCGCTTAACGATTCACTTAAGTCGCTCGAGTACCCTCGGCTCCACCATTTTTAATAAATTAACCATTAAGGGTTTTAAGGCAATTCTTTCGCGAATACCTTACCAACTGCCTAATCCACTTTAAATAAATGTTTCATACCCCAATTAGTCATTTAAGATCCTTAACCAAGGTTTCAAAGTAAGGCGAGGGGTAATGGTTCGGTCGCGAAATGCCGTTACTTAAAACGGTCGTTTCTCCTAAACCGTACATCGGATTCAAGCGTACCACATATGAAAACGAAGCTCGTAACATGAACTATCTAAACATGGCAATGGTCAAAACCTAACAGTGAGTTCAAGGGTTCTGATGTTAAGAACAAAAACAGTCTACGGTAAATCGGGCATTACGACGGCTATGTTTACGCGATTACCAATTTTATTCTACTCCAAACCAACCCACAATCAACTCACAATCAACATCCCAACCAAACTCCAGCCATAATATACCATAACAGCCCCAAAAACTCAAAATTATCAATTTATACTATTCTCAAACATGAATTTAAACTATACTTAAGTTCATTAATCAATACTCCAAGAATTACAACTCCAAAACATTACAACACCAACTATCCTCTACATTCACAAAAAACAAGCCTCTCATGAACTATAATAACATAACTAAACCTAATAATCAAGTAAAGTTAGGGTTTGGAGGGGTTATACCTTCCTTGGAGAGTGGAGAATCAAGTAACTAGCTTGGAATCACCCTTAAAAGTCCTTATCCAAGCTTAATCTAAACAAAAACTCAAGAACAAAAATTTTAGTTCTTGAAAAACACTATTCACCATCTTCTTCCATGATTTTTAGGAAGAGATTGTGAAGGAATTTGGAGCTTAGATTCATAGGATAACTATATCTAAGTACAAGAAACCTTGGATAATTAACTCACGATTTAACAATGCTTGGAGCTTGAATTTGGATTTTCTTATCCTTGAAAATGAAGGAAAGCCGAGAGCTTGATGAAGAAATGAAATAATTTTGTGTTTTGGTGAAATGATTTGTTGGTTGGTTGATTTTGATTTGTTTTGTTTTGTTTTCTTACCTTTTACCATGGTAACTTTTGTATGGTTCTAAATCAACCAACAACACACTTGCTTTGGTCATGCTTATATCACCATATGATGTCACCCTCCCACCTTTGTCCTCTTCTCATTGGTTTGATAACATCATCCCCACTAATCTCTTTGATTAGCTTCTAATTACTTGGCTAATGACCGCTGATCTGTTATACGGTTTGCTTAACTTTCGTTTTCGTTTATCGTTTGAGGGATCATACCCGGGATCTTATTACTTGGTTTCCCTTAACCTTTCTCAATACATTATATTCCCTTTTTTGATCCTCTCTTACAATCCTTGAATTTAAATCCTTTTTATCCTGTTACCTTATACTCAATTCTTTCGATATCTGGTGGATTTTCGGGAAAAATCAAAGTGTTCGAATTTGGATTCTGACGATCTTTACATACACTTATATCCCATAAAAAGTACTAATAAGATCTCAGAATAACAATAGAAGAACCCCTACATAGTGTGGCATGAAAAGTTTTCTTATTCAGCAAAATCACTATTCATAAGGGTTTCAAAAAAATTCCAAAAATTGGGGTTATTACAGTCTCCCCTCCTTAAAAGGATTCCATCCCGGAATCAGATATATAATGAATAGGGATACTCTCTTAGCATTGCACTTTCTAACTCTCGAGTAAATTTTCCCACATTGCGGTCCTACCACCAAACTCTACCTAGTTTGATAACCCTTCTCCTAAGTACTTGTTCCTTTTCAATCTATAACCCTTCCTGGTTGCTCCATATAGGTTACGTCTGGTTGCATGTCTAGGCGCTCATATGCTCCTATTTATCTGGCATCCGAATTACACTTCCTTAACATTGATACGTGAAACACGTTATGACTTGCTACATGTTCGGGGTAGGGTTAGCTCATATGCTAACTCCCCAATACGTCTTAATATATTCAAGGGTCCAACAATTTGTGGACTTAGCTTTCATTTCTTTCCGAACCTCATCAATCCTTTCCAAGGGATACCTTTAACATTACTAGGTCCCCTATTTCCTATTCCTTGTCCTTTCGTGTCAAATCAACATACTTTTATGTCCACCTCGGGCTACTACCAGCCGTCCTCTAATTAGATCTATTACATCCTTGGTCCTTTGGACCACTACTGGTCTGAGCATCTTGCGCTCTGTAATATCATCCTATCATAAGGGAGATCGACATTGTCTTCCCTCAAGGATCTCATAAGGCGATATCTCAATACTGACATATGATCTATTATCGTAAGAAAACTCAATCCGTGTTAAGTGATCATTCCAAATTCTTTCAAGTCTATTGCACAGACTCTCATTATAGCTTTTAGCATTAGAGCTTTTGCTTCTTAATACCCACTCTTTTCCAGTTCGTAATTGCTACTACCTTTCGTTCCTAATATTATACTGGTTATACTTTTGCTCGTTAGCGTTCTATAACCTTCCAATATCCACGTCAACCTTAGTATCACGAATGTATTTCCATTCCGAATACCACCATAACTTTACTACTCCTTTTTCAGCTGTTTCTATTTTTGAAAGCTTGATCTATCATATAGAAGTAAAGGAATTTGTTGAGAGATCACTATGATCATGAACACTTGTTCTATTGCATAGTTAGTACAGAAGGTGTCCAGCCTTTAGTACTTGACAAGCAATTAAACAACATGTGGTATCCTACTAGGCTTCTATCACACAGATAGATAGTCATTCGGCAATACCTCCCCTTCTGGAAAGGTTGTTCTTCTCAGCTTATATGAAATGAAAAGAAGAGAAAAGAACGAATTAAAGAGAATTATGTATATGAAAAAAAAATATACTGCCACAAAATATCTGGCTTGGAACCTACCTCTGAACTATAGAGGTTTGTCATAGGAAAACAAAATATATGTGTATATATATCAAGTATTATCGCATCGCATGTCACATGCTTAAATATTTTTGCTATACCGTCCATCATTCTATGGATCCATGCTCTTCCTCGAGCTTATACACAATCACCTTTGAAACTCCCTCGACATCGAAAATCGAATCTGGGATCTCATTCTATACATCATCGTTACTAGAATTCTATGCTTGCACCGCAACCTTCCTCGTATAGTAATATGACTCTCTATTGATAAGAAGGAATAAGTATTCAATAGGTAGATAATCTTCTTAATTAATCTATCAATGATAACTTATACACCACCACGACTCGATTAGTGGTACTAAATCTCAACATCCATTCCAATACAACTCTCACGGTTGCAAGTAATCAGCTCATTACTCGTAGAATCATTCCTGCATTACTATGGTCCACCACTGACCCACTGTCGTAATTCACTTTCCTTGAAATCTTAATATCTAACCATACGGGGTCCATACATGTCGTATAGAATTCTCCTAAGGAGGTAACATAATTACCTTTCATGATTCATGAAGAACACTCTAGATTCTGATGTACCTACATGTCATGAAGCAGATAAAATTGCAGAAGAGTTTCAATCAAAGCAACGATAGCAGGTTAATACCATTCTTAATCAAATGCCTTCAATAGAAGACTTAACTCAAAGGTTTGTTTTGTCCTTTTTGAAACATGGTCCCGACTTTTTCTCAAGGTAGGACCTTCTAAGATAGGTAGCCCGCTCATGGCGATTATACGAATTAAACCTTTGCCAAACTACTATTACGGTTGGGTATTGCACAGTCATCAGAAGGAATGTCGATCTTTAAAACCATAATACAACCTTCACGGCTTTAACCATCATCACTGTATTCTTTTGGCATAAGTGCCTATAATTATAATCTTACACTTAAAGTGTCGGCCACCTCTTTGGCCCTTCCTGATAGTAATATTTCCTTACAATCAATGTCATTTTAACCCCTTCACTAAATTTTCTAACTCAGTTCCAATCACTGCTTGAGTGAAGATGTTTTCCTTAAAATCTGATAAGTAAAAAGTATCACCATTTTCCCATAAGTTATTGCCTCAGTCTTTAGAGGTTAATCATTGTCACGACTGACTCTCGATCATACTTAGGACATCTTTTATCTTAGGTCCTAATTGCCCTGAACAATTTCGATCTTTACTGGTTCGATCCATACTTTCTCGTGGTTTAACACGTGCCCCACTTGGCATCCTTATAATTACGTCATATTTCCTTTATCAACATTTCTATTCTTGAGAATTTTGAATATTACCCTTCTCCTTGTAAAACCTCTAAGGTTATCCTTGAATCGTTCCTCCTGTATTCCCTAGATACAGGGCATATCAAGATACCATTTATTAATACCAGAATCATTATCTATATACTTCTGAAATATTTCTCCACTGATTCTTAAAGGTTGTTATTACCTTAATCCTTTCCATTTCATACTGTCAAAACTCATACTATCCCTATTAAGGGTGAAATGCCAACTTTTATGCATTCCCCTAGGATTCATTTTAAGTTACCGATGTTCTATCCTTAATTCCACCTTTAAAAGGTACATGCATCCTTCCATGGATAAATCAAGTCATATATCTCTGATAAGGGTGTCTTATTCAATCATTCCCACCTCGATAGTATATGCCTAATTTCACAATAACATCTGTATTCAAAATGAGGTCAATCAATATGGCCTCCAAAAGATAACAACAGTTATCCGCTTTTCTTGCCTAATTTGGTAACGATAACAAGGATGTTCTGGAAGATATTGGTCATGTTCAACGTGAACTTCTTCTTAATAATTCCTTATTTACTTTTGTTGTTTATCTCAACAGTCACCTCAATGTTGGGATATCTTTCATACCTGGCGTGTCCCTTTCTGGGTATCATGCCACCGGTCTTACACTTCACATTCTTGAAGGTCACCTCCTTCATCCAATTTTCCTAATTTCCTACTTTCTTGTCTCCTCAGTCTATCCGCGTCTCATTATTTATCCTTCGAACTATCTCAAGGTTTCCTCGAATTCTTCCAACTTAAAGGGGGTACAATATGTACATCTCTGATGCCTTTAACCATCAACTTTAGCTCATAGTGAGTCATCCTCATCCTGACGATCACATACTTTTCTATTTCTATTACTATGATTCTTTAGAGTTTCCTCGTACTCAACTCCCTTATCATTCCTCAAACTTTATTGCCTTTATATTCCTTTCCACTTCAGTTTCTTTTTATTTTTCTTTCTCTTGCAATCATATCATGAACCCACTAATTACTTACTTCAAACATCACGTCATTCTGGGATTCTTGTCCTCCGAACGAATCTTTACACCTTTTACAACTTAGATTCATAGTTCATCATACTCGTCTGCCTTTGTTCTGGCTCTAAAGCTTTTACACTATCTCCATAACCTTGGGAAGTACTTTCCTGAAAACAATTGACCGAACTTTAATCAGTTTATTGTAACCTCTGGCTCCATGCCTTCCTTGGACTTTCACCAGCGGGTGGTCTCTCTCTTAGGAGGGTAAGTGACAAAAACAGTCTTTTGTGCTTCATCATTCATTTAGAATCTCAAATGATTCCTATATTTCCTCTAGCCAGGCTCTCGCCTCTAATGGGTTCGCTTGTTCCTAGGAATTCTGAGAGCTTAACGACTTAAAGGTCCTGAAAGAATTTCCCAGCGCACTGTCTTCTCAGGGTGGTGGTTGGGGATAATAGTCTAAGTTTTTTTTAGACAGGTCCATGAATTGCCGTATAGGAGTACCGTCTCGGGTCTCCTTTCCTTACTTGACTTTCTGTTTCCTTAGTATGAAATGTTTCATCCTTCTCCCATACTTGGAGTTATCTTATAAATTAAAATCCTTGTTTTCCACTTAATTATGTTCTGGGTTCCTTATATCTTAATTGCGACCTCCCTGATTATCACATTCAAGGTTTGCCCCTAATCTTATTCCTTGTGGGGGCATAATACTTGGAAAATTTTTGAGAATCTCTGGATATTTGTCTTACTTACTTTGCTTAAGTCTTTCCCTCGTTCAGTCCTTGCATGATTGCAAATTATGAATTCTCAAGTTCTATAAAATTCATGACACTCTCTTAAGTGTTAATAGTGCAATTAACAATATGATCTTATCACAAACAAACTGATCTGAACTGAAATTAACGAATATATACATAACCATTTGTTCGAGGGTACAACAACTGAACACATTAAAGAGAATTACATCATTTGATCTGATCGCTTCTATCCCAAAAGTACTACCATAGATAATCATCTAGTAATTAAAACTAATCATTCATAACTTAGGCTAATCCTCCAAAAGCGGTGCTACATGAAACCCTTGTCTGATCGCTCTGGCTCTGCATACTACCATGGATCAAGAAATGCGGGCACGCACGACATCCCTAACCTGCTCCATCACAGAGGTGATGAGGTCTAAGATAGTTGCAAGTAGAGCTGGATCAACCTGACCCTCAAGATGGCCTCTAGCTGTAATTCGGGTGGTAGCCTCAATCCTTTCCATGCTATAAGCTAGTCCTGCCGGAAGTACCCCGCCCTCAATCCTCGGTGCAGTAAGTCGATCCAACAGATCACTCCTAACATTACGGGCCTCAGACAGGCCACCCAAAGTCATATAATAATTGGCGATAAGAGAAGCCTGAGTGGTAGCATCTAGCAGTCCATGGGGTGCAGGTGGTGCAGGCCCAGGGGATCCAAATGGATAACCAAGCACGGTATCAGGTGACAATGGTGCAGGAGATAAAGGTGGCATTTCCTCAGTAGGTGCTGGGCTCTGTACAGGGGAGGGAACAGCAATTGGTGGAACCTTTATAGATATCATGATAATAACATCGTTCATTATCGTATAGGGTAGCGGGGCACCGAACCCTGAGGTTGACGAGCAACAACGCAATGATATTTTATTACTTATTAGAGAATGGAGAGTTACCAAGGGCATTGCGGATAGTGAGGGCAGATGAAGTGGGGTCTTCCATGGCACCAGTATCAGACCTTCTTCAGGATAATCCTGTAGACATCCATAAGGTTCCACAGTTCCTATTCCCTCCCATGTACCAAGCCCAATACCTACTGAGGAAAGGCCTCATTTATCTCCTGCACCATTGCCACCTGATAATGTTCTTGGTTATCCAATTGGATCTCCTGGTTATGTATATATTTGTTCCTTTCAGTTCAGATCAGATCTTTTGTGATAAGATCGCAAGTTTATTCGTAGTGTTATCTGCATTGTTAACAATTAAGAATGTTGTGATACATATAGAAAGTGGGAATTCATATTTTCCGACCAAGTGAGGACTGTATGAGAAAATGACTTGAGCAAAGTAAATAAAACCAATATAAAAAGTTCCTCAAAAATTTTCCAAGAATTATGCCCCCACAAGGAATGAGATTAGGGCAAACCCTGAGTTTGATAATCAGGGAGGTCACAATCCAGATATAAGGAACAAGAACCTTATGAAGTGGAAAATCAGGATTTTAAAACTTATAGGATGACCCCGATTATGAGGAGAAGGATGGAACGTTTCATACTGAGAAAGTAGAACTTGATTAAGGAAAAGAGACCCAGAGCAGTACTTCTATGGGACAATTCAGGGACCTGCCTAAACAGAACTTAGACTATTATCCCCGACCACCACCCTGAGGAATCAATATGGTGGGAAATTTTTTCAGGACCCTTTTTGTCGCTTAAGCTCCCATAGTTCCATGTAACAGATGACCCATCCAAGACAAGGACCTGGCTAAAGGAAATAGAGGAATCATTTTAGATTCTACATGATTGATGAAGTGCAAAAGACTATTTTTCCTCTTACCTTCCAAAAAGGGAGAGGCCAACCAGTGGTGGGAGGCCAAGAAATGTATATGGAAAGATGTTTTAATAAACTGGTTAAGGTCCAGTCAATTGTTTCGGGGAAATTACTTTCCAAGGTATAAGAGAGAAATATGAGAAAAGCTTCCAAGAGTTGAAGAAAAGATTGGTGACGGCCCCTGTGTTGGCATTACCGGATGGAAAAGGAGAATTTTTTATTTGTAGTGAAGCCTCGCACAAGGGATCAGGGTGCATAAAGCACGACAAGGTATCGCCTACGCATCCAGACAATTAAAGGAATATGAAATTCGATACCGTAACCATGATCTTGAGCTCGCGACAATAGTTTTGCCTTAAGGATTAGAGACACTACTTGTATGAAAAGAAGTACGAGAATTACGTTGATCATAAAAGCCTCAAGTATATTTTCACGCAGAAGGAGCTTAACATGCTCTAGAGGAGATGGTTAGAGCTAATCAAGGATTATGATTGTGAGATTCTTTATCATCCAGGGAAGGCCAATATCGTGGTTGATGCCCTTAGTAAGAAGGAGAGGCTCAAGATGATACTGACTTCAGTAGAGCTAATAAGTAATTTTGAGAAGATATAGAAGTGTGTCATCATCAGGGTGATAATGACTAATAATGAAATAAAATCGAGGTTTGAAGGAATAAGTGATACATATAAGTAATTCCCTTCAAGTTGGGAGTATTCTATGAAACTTCGAGATTAATCGATGGATTAATAAGGAAACACTGATAGACTGTAAAGACATGAAAGCAAGATATTAGGAAATTGGATGAAGGAAGTGACCTTAAAGAATGTGAAGTGTAAGTAATACATGTGACTTGATACCTAAAAAGGGAGGCACCAGGTATAAAATATATCCCAACATTGAGATGACTGTTGAGATAAATAACAGAGGTAAATGAGTAATTAGAGCTAAAAAGTTCACGTTGAACACGACCAATATCTTACAGAACATCCCTTCTATCATTACCAAATCATGCCAAAAAAGCGGATAACTGTTGTTATCTTTTGGAGGCCAAATGGATTTACCTCAGTTTGAAAAAGGATGCTATTTTGAAACTAGGTATAGACTATCGAGGTGAGAATGATTGAATAAGATACCCTTATCAGGGATATATGACTTGATTTATCTATGGAATGATGCAAGTACCTTTTTAAAGATGGAATTGAGAATAAAACCTCGATAACTTGAGATGAACAATGGGGGAATGCATAAAGGCTAGCATTTTACCCTTAATAGGGACATTGTGAGTTTTGGAAGGATTAAGGTAACAACCTTTAAAGATCAGTGGACAAAATATTCAGAACTATATAGGCAATGGTTCTAGTATTAGTAAATGGTATCTCGATATGCCCTGTACCTAGGGAATACATGAGGAATGATTTAAGGATAAACCTCGAGATTTTACAAAAAAAGAGGTAATATTTAAGTTTTCCATATTAGAAACTTTTGGCAAAGGAAATATGACATAATAATAATGATGCCAAGTGGGGCACGTGTTAAACCATGAGAAAGTATAGATTGAACCAATGGAGGTTAGAATTGTTAAAGTAATAAGGATATAAGATAAGAGACGTCCTAAGTATGATCGAGAGTCAACCGTGATAATGTTCACATTTAAAGACTAAGGGCAATGACTTATGAAAAAATGGTGATTTTTTTTACTCACCAGAACTTAAGAAGAGCATTTTCACATAAGCAGTGATTGGAAATGAGGTAGAAAATTTAGTTGAAGGTGGTTCAAAAGACATTAATTTTAAGGAAATATTACTATAAGGAAAGGCCAATGAGGTGGCCGACACTTTAAGTGTAAGAGAGCAATTATAGGCGCTCATGCTAATGGAATACAATAATGCTGATTAAAGTTGTGAAGGTTGTATTAAGGTGTGGAAGATTTACATTCCTTTTTGATGGTTGTGCAATACTCAAACTTAATAGTAAGTTGGTAGAGGTTGAACTCATGTTATCGCTGTGAGCAAGCTACCCATCTTGGAAGGTCCTAACTTGAGATCAGTTAGGACCATGTCCCAAAAAGAACTAAATGAACCCTTGAGTTTCTAGTCTCCTAATGAAGATCTATGATTAATAATGGTATTAACCTGCCATCGTTGCATTGATTGAAACTCTTCTGCAATTTTATCTGCTTTATGTCATATATACATTGAGTTCAGGAGATGTCCTTCATGGATCACAAATGGTGATTATGTTACCTCCCTAGAAGATTTTGATGTGGAAGGTATGGACTCTGTATGATTAGCTATTAAGATTCTAAGGAAAGTGAATGACTATAGAAGGTCAGCGATGGACCATAGTAATGCAGCAATGATTCTGCGAATAATGAGACGAAAACAACCATGATAGTTGTATTGTAATGGCTGTTAAGATTGAGTACCACTAATCGGGATATGGTGATGTATAACTTATCATTGATAGACAAACTAGGTCGATTATCTACCTATTGAATATTTATTCCTTCTTATCGATAGAGAGTCATATTATTATACGAGTAAGGTTGTGGTGCAAGCGTAGAATTCTAATAACGATGATGTCTAGAATGAAATTCCTGATTCGATTTTCAATGTCGAGGGAGTTTCAAAGGTGATTTTTTATAAGCTCGAGCAAGAGCATGGGTCCATAGAATAATGGAGGGAATAACATAAATATTCAGGCACGTGAATTACGATGTGATAATACTTGATATTGATTTATCTACATGTATATGTGTTTCATTCTCTGTTGATAAACCTCTATAGTTCAGAGGTAGACTCCAAGCCAGATGTCTTGTGGAAATATATTTACATAATTTTCTTAAATTCTTTCTTTTTCTCTTCTTTTCATTTCGTGTAAACTGAGAAGAACAACCCCTCTAGAAAGGGAGGTATTACCGAATGGCTATCTATCTGTGTGATAGAAGCCTAGTAGGATACCATATATTGTTAAATTGCTTGTCAAGTACTAAAGGCTGGCCCCCTTCTGTACAAACTATGCAATCGAACAAGTTTTCATGATCATAGTGATCTCTCAATAAATTCTTTTACTTCTATATGATTGATCAAACTTTCAAAGATAGAAACAGCTCGAAAAGGATAGTATGAGTATGATGGTATTCAGAATAGAAACACGTTCGTGATACTAAGGTTGAAGAATTTATTAAAAGGTTATAAAACGCTAACGAGCAAAAGTTTAAACAATATAGTATTAGGTATGGAAGATAGTAATGATTACGAACTGAAAAAGAGTGTGTATTGAGAAGCAAAAGCTATAGAACTATAAGTTAGGATGAGAGTCTGTGTGATAGACTTGAAATAAATTTTGAATGATCACTTAACACGGATCAAGTTTCCTACAATAATAGATCTTGTGTCAGTATCAGGATGATGCCTTATGAGACCCATTAGGGAAGACAATGCTGATCTCCCTTGTAGTGGGATGAAGTTGGAGAGAGCAAGATGCTCGGGACCGAAGTGGTCCAAAGAACCAAGGATATAGTGGATTTAATAAAAGGATGTCTTGTAGCAGCCTAAGATCGAAAAAAGAAGTATGCTGATTTGGCCCAAAAGGGGCAAGGAATATGAAGTAGCGAACCTAGTGATGTTAAAGGTATCCCCTTGGAAAGGATTGATGAGGTTCGGAAAGAAAGGAAAGCGAACCCACGATTTATTGAACCATTGAAGATATTAAGACGTATTGGGAACTTAACATAGGAGCTAGCCCTACCCCCGAAGCTGCAGCAAGTTCATAATGTGTTCCACGTATCAATGTTAAGGAAATGTAATTCGGATGCCAGACAAATAGGGGCATACGAGCGCATAGACATGCAACCAGAATTAACCTATATGGAGCAACCAGGAAGGGTTATAGATCGGAAAGGAACAAGTGCTTAGGAACAGGGTTATCAAACTAGTCAGAGTTTGGTGGTAGAACCACAATATGGGAAAATTGACTTGAGAATTAGAAAATGCAATGCTAGGAAAGTATCCCCAATTGTTTTCTATCTGATTCTGGGACAGAATCCTTTGAAGGAGGGGAGAATGAAATAACCCCAATTTTTAGAATTTTTGAAACCCTGATGAATAGTAACTTTTTGCTGATTATGATGATTAAGGAAAATTATCAGATACACTATATAGGAGTACTGTTATGGAAATTCTTAAATCGTATTAGTATTCCATAAAGTCAATGAGTGTATGTAAAGGTCACCATAATTCGAATTTCGGAGACTTTGATTTTTCCCAAAAATCCACCAGATACCGAAATAATTAAGTATAAGGTAACATGATTAAAAGGATTTAAATTCAAAAATTATAAGAAAGGTTTAGGGAAGCCCAAGTAATTAGATCCCGTATATGATCCCTCAAATGATTAACTAGAACGAGAGTTAAGCGAACCGTAAAATAAATAAACGACCGAGGGGCAAGCACATGCAAGTAGCATAGGAAGAAAGCTTCCAAGAGAAGCTAAAACATGTTGGTGTAAGTGAAGACACCCTCACACCATGATATTATGACATGTGGCAAAGGAATGATGCAAGCAATGACATAAGCAAGTGATGTCATCACTTTATCAAGATATTTGTTCAAGAATAATCCTCCACCAAGCATTTCATTCTCATTTCCCAAGGCAAACTAAGCAAGCAAAAGCTCTCCCCCATTTCCTTCTTCTTCTATTTGAAATTTTCATAGAAATGGTGAAATAGATTTTCAAAACTCAAGCTCTAGGCCATGGAAAATTATAAGGTTTGTTTCTTTGGATCCTATATTTCATAACTTAGTTATGCTATAAGTTTGAATCCAAGATTCCAAGTGTTACTTAGTTAAACAAATCATCAAATTTCTTGATGAATGGTGTTTTCAAGAACTAACATTTTGTTTTGTTAAGTTTTCTTTAAGATCCAAGCTTGGTAGAGATAGTTAGAGGTTCCTAGAGGCTTGTTAGTGATTCTCTGCTCTCCAAGGAAGGTATAAACTCTTGAACCCTTGGTTGTAAGTTTGGTTTGTTTGGATGATAATGGTTATTAGGATGTTGGTTTGTTTGTGGTTGATGTTTGGGTTGTTGTGGTTGGATTGGTGTAGATTCGGTGTTGGTAAAATTTGGAAATCATTAGGTTATAGCCTTCGTAATGCCCAATTTTCGTACTGTTTTGTGCATTACTTTTGGACCCAATACCCACTTCTAAGAACTAACAACTGCCATTCTTAGATAGTTTGTGTTTTGAGCTTCATTTTGATATGTGGTTCGCTTAGATCCGATTTACGGTTTAGGAAAAATGACCGTTTTAAGTAACGGAGTTTCGCGAATGAACCTTCACCCCTCTATTAACTTTGAAACCTTGTTTAAGGCCCTTAAAAGACTAATTGGAATACAAAAAAATTATTTAAGGTTGACTAGGAAGTTGGTAGAGTTCTCGAGAAAGAGTCGTCTTAAAAGGTTTAACGGTTAATTTTATAAAAATGGTGGAGTCAAGGGTACTCGAGCGACTTATGTAAATCGTTAAGCGCAAAAGCGAGCATTAGGTTTTAATTGGGTAAAGTCTAGTTTCTTAAGCGACCATGGATTAATTCCAGCTTATTGTGTTGTTCATAGGTTACCGGACCCACTCTAATCTGAAGTCTACCCCAGAACACTCAGGCAAGTTTTCTACCCGTATAATTGTTGTTGTGATGTTTTATATGTTGATGGAGGAATTTGGTAACAACAAAGATTGAGGTTTCTCGCTGGAATTAAGATCTATGATGGTGGTTCTTCATCAGAAAATCAAGCGGTGTGTGGTGGTTTATGGTTGTTTTAGGCTGAGATTGATCAGAGTAAGTGGTGGCTCCCTTATCAGCTCTCAACTTCTTACCCTCTCAATGTGCCTACGTACCCTTTATAGAGGGATCAAGCCTGACGTAGTTCTTGTGGAACAAGAAATCTAATGGGCTTAGACTTCTTATTCCTAGGCCCGGTAGAAACCCATCCAGAATCCATCTTCGGCTAGCTTTAGGAATGTCCAACTATGAGGCCCAACTGCGAAGGCCCAAGGCTCGTCCGTAATCACAAGACTTCATGGATAGTGCATCTCTCTGCGCAAGGATAACACTCCGCTACAACTATCTCCCTTGATTTACGGATGCAGGTATAGCCATCCCAAGTGCCGGACACATCCCTGTCCCCTAAATGAGGATAACCCACCAGATAACAGGACAGGTGATCCCAAGCTCTTGGGTGCAAAGTGCAGGATGACTCCGAAGTTCTCCAACGAGGACACCCGTTGAATACAAGAACAGAGTTTCCAAAGCACACACCAATAATAACCCCGCATCCCCAACGAGGACACCCGTTGAATACAGGAGGAGGCCTTCAATCATCAGTAATACCCCTGGAGGCCTTCAAGCTTTTTACGGACATCCCCCTCCTTGACCGTCTCAAGGAGGGAATTATTCAAAGAGTACCCGCAACAAATACGTTAGTAAAAATAATCTTCACTACTCCTTTCCATGCAAGCTTTATCCTAAAGTCACCCTCGAGAATGTATCTACCACTCATTGGACGCGTCATAAGACATTGGGCGCGCCCTAACCCCCATGAAACTTGTATTTGTTCTTCCAGCAACTATATTCCCTGACATCCAATATATCAGGACGTGTCATTTCTCTCTGAGTGGTCTATCCAACCTTCACTGCCAGACAAACATAACCGTCAAATTTTTCCAACACATTGGACGCGTCCATAGCTCTAGGGCGCGTCCATCCGCTTCCAAGATTTCCTATTATAAGGCCATCCCTTGTAAGGCACCCTCCTCCAAGTTGGGCGTATCCTGCGGGCCTGGACGCATCCTCTCCTTCTACAATGCAATACCGAGTTTGACTGCAATTAATCTGCATTTGACCCGAGTCAAACCAATGCCAAATTTTGGGTGTAAAAACTACCCCCCAAATTCCATTTACAGTTGAAAACAAAATTGGAATTTTACTTAAGACCATAATCCTAAATTTGGATTGTTCCATTGCTAAACATCAGGACGCGTCCTAACACCATGGATGTGCCCAAGGTTTTCACAACTGACCATTGTGTGACAGCTGGCACACACGTCATCCACCTACTTTCTTATAAATACCCTAACACACCACATCATTATCACTTTCCTCTTTTCTCTATCAGGAAACCGCCATCACCGCCGACCCTAAGCTTTAGGTTCAAAACTCCGACGATTCAGCCGGCCATTTCTCGATTTCTGTAGCTTAATCCAACCCCCAACTTACGAGGTATGAAAATCATCTTTTATTTCTTTATTTGGTCGAGTAATCCAACCGCAATAAGAAAAAAATGTTCATATGCTTCATTTTTACTTTAACTGTTCTTCATTTCCTTTTGTATGTATATGTGTATATATCTATCAAAGCATCATATTTTGCCTATTTGATTCCGAAATTGCATGTTTCTAGGGTTTTAATTTAATTTCCCCAAATTAACTATAATCGTTTCATATTCTGCTATATCCCCACGGTTGTGGACGCGTCTACCACTTAGGGCGCGTCCTATATTTTACTACAATTTAAGTTGTTTCAACCAAGAATTACATAGACACACTTGTTCACCTAGGACGCGTCACCCCAACATACTTCCTGCGATAGACATTTAGGACGCGTCCTCACAATCTTTCCTTCGCCCTTGCTGTCTTTTACATATTTTCAGTATATTTACATATATATATTTTATAAACATGGACGCGTCCTCAAGATCTTCTTCCTTCTTATTTCAGCTGGAGGACGCGTCATCTTCATCACCTTTCCATCCATTTAAAATTCTCAACAAACGCCTTGGGATTTACTCCCCACATTCGATCTCTATCAAACCTGAATCCCTGAATTTCACAGGACGAGTTCCTTTCTTGAAGCAGAAATACGCGTCTTTGAATCTCTCAAATCAAAGATTTCTATAATGCCAGATTCCAGCTCCGACTCTATGGATCATGTTCCTTTAAGCTCTTGAAAAGGAAAGAGAATAACAAAACATAAGAGAACCCCAATCCTCAATACTAGAGCAGCCATGGAGGATTGGACTGATGATGAAATCCATCCATCATCTAGCAATCCCCAACAACATAAAGCTACTGAGGACGCGTCATCCTCTCAGGGCGCGTCACACTCTCAGGATGCGTCCCCTCTTAGCGTAAGTGAATTCGAGAGGAGGATTCCTGACCCTGAAAAATATCATGTGTCTCCTCAAAAATCCGATCCTCTCCTAGAACACTGGGAACCCTCAGATATTGAACTGGATTGTGATGGGATAGAACTTCATACCCTAATTGAGGCAGAGAAAAATGCTCAAGGGAAAAAGGAAAACAAGCTAGCTTGCGTAGCTCTTGACTCCACCGTGACTAACCTGGAGATCCAGTGGTGCACGAAGTATTATGACATGGAGGGCATCTGAGCGCACCCTCTTCGAAAAATGAGGCCATACATCTTTAACATTGGAAATCAAAGGATTCCCAGAATGGTGCTTACACCAAAATTAATCTCCCTAGGTGTGGGCGTGCCCTTACACCCATTTATCAAGAAAATTTTGAGATGGTACGACGTAGCCCCTATACAACTATCTCATAACTCTTACAAACTTGCTTGGGCTTTGTACATAATGTATCATAATCTCAGAATGGACGCGCCCTCCATGAAGGAATTCAGCTATTTCTATAGTATCAGAAAATCCATCCCAGGCTATCATTTCCTTGTAGTCAACAAATGGCTGAATAATAAAGGTTTCAACGAGGGGAAGATCAACCACGAACGAGACTAGAATGAGCCCTTCTTCTACATCTCTGATGTAAAGCGAGCCCGTGTCCGTTTTAACCTTGAGCCAAGTAAGTTTCATTTTGTGGACGTGTCCTATATTTAAGGTGCGTCCTCTTCTGTTTCCCAAACCGTTGTATTACTCACTTTTCTTCTCTTTTCTTCTAGACAAAAGAATCTAAAGAGAACTAAAAGGAAAAAAGAAGAAAAGAGCGGAGAAAGTCTTAAAATACGCTGAGCAGCATTTCAATCTCAAAGATATGATCACAGAAGACAACCTCAAACTAGTAGGTGTTGTCCGCCCGGGTTGGTTCTGTCTGCAAATTCCGCGAGTTTTATAATGGAAAACCTGTTCTCACAACCTCAGAAAAAGCCAGGGGCCTTAGTGCCGCAGAAGTGGTTGAGATTGATATCAGTAAGCAATTTGACTTAGAATAAGGTAAGTATATATGAGAAAGGATGCGTCATCCATCTTTGGACGCGTCCAAAGCTATAGAATCAGCTTCTCATTTTAAAAGTACCAACTCACCAAAATTTGTAGGACGCATCATATTTCTTTAACGCGTCATGCGTATGTTTGTCTTTCCTTTTACATGCAAAACTTAATCTGATTTATAGGCATTTCCTGCATACGTATCTTTGTTTTGGGTGCGCCTTAGTTTCAGGGTGCGTCTTCCTATAATATTTGTGACTGACATCATTAGCATGTCACTCATATTTTCCTCATAATCCATGTTATAGTCAATGTGTCTTTTAGTAGGACGCGTCGTATATTTAGGACGCGTCATCGTCACATATATACATGCACTCTTCATGTCTTTGCATACATTTTTTCTGACATATCTTCATGCATTTACATGTCTTTATATGCATTCTAATTGACATTTATGCATTGACAATCTATAAATTATGTTCTCGGCGCGTCCTACTATCTGGACGCGTCTACCTTATTTGGCTAACGTTTTTCCATGTTTATATCACATATATGACTTCTCTTCCAAAAGGATTTGCTATTAGAGCTACCAAAAACTGAGATCCAGGAAGCAGGCTCATGTGAAATCTGATCCAAAGGCTAAGAGCTCTACTCCTGCTGTGACTCCTTCCCCTCCACCAAAAATTGCTGAAACTACAGTATTGGACATCCCTGAGAAGGAGGACGCACCCTCAAAGCGTTAGAAAGTAGTGCCAGATGAGCAATCCTTCATTCTCCGATATTTGGGCGCGTCCTCAGCTGGCGACTGCACTGAAGATGAAGTTCGAGGCTGGACTTTCAAGACAGAGGAGCAAACAGAATAAGCCATGGTAAGGGCTGCAGCCGAGCTCCTCCTGCATGCTAGGCAAATAGCCAACATGGCTACTAGGCTTAGGGCGCGCCTTGCCGTCACTGATACTGCCAAAAGCCAGGCTGAAGACAAGATCAAATCCTTAGAAAAGTACATCAATTTGCTCGCCCAAGAAAAAAATTCCGAGATCAAGCGCCTGCAGGAGGACATGACGCATCTTGAGGGTGAGAAAGCGGTGCTGGAAGGCAATGTCACCTCTATGTAGAAGGCTATGGAGGATGTAATCTCTCTAAATTCTACAATGCAGCTGGATCTTGACACTCTGAACAATGACAGACTACATGGATGGAAGGAGGAGAAGAAGTTAGTATATCAGAATAGTTTTGCAGCCGGTTTCGAAGAGTGGTATTCTGGGTTCATAGCAAATGACCTAGAATACACTTTCTCTATGTTTGATGAAGACACCCAGAAATGGGTAAGTGATTTCAGAATCGGGGCTGCAGATTCCATTAAAAATAAGAGGATCATCTTTGGTCTGGAAGAGGATGACGCGTCTCATGCGCCTTCTCCCCTTAACACTCAGCCTCCTCCAACAGACAACAGGATAAGCACTACAAGAAAACTGTCAATAGACATCACACATTAGACATCGGTTAGGTTTGCCACTGATGTTAAAAGAATTTATAACATCACCCCGTGTTTTTATGATTTCTATGTTGTTTTAAAATATCGGTTATTTTAAAACTGATGTCTGAAGTTCCAAAAAAAAATTCACTCCCCGCCCACTTTATTTTTGTTTCCGCCTTAGCCAAATAATTTTCCCCCCTTAGCAAATATTCTCCCCCCTTTTTGTTTTTCCCCCACGAGACACATAACTTGAAAAACTAAAAACTAAATAAAATGAACACACAGAAGCTCTCTCTCTCTCTCATCCGACTCTCTCGCCCCGACTCTCTCACCCCACCATCATCATCTCCACCACTCACCACCCCCACTCACCAACATCACCGCCGCTCTGCTCACCACCATCATCTCCACCACTCACCACCATCATCTCCACCATCTCTCTCCATTTTTCTATGCTAAGCTCATAAGAGGATAAGCTTGAATTAGGATCTTCTCTACTTGGTTATCATTTTAGAAACTCGAATCGGTAAGTGAATTTACTATGTTATTTTGAAATAGGGTCTTCTCGGTGAGTAGTTTTCAATTGGGGTTTTTTAAAATCGAAACCCTGAATTTTTAATTTTGGTTTTTTTTTAAATTGTAACCCTAATTTACTTATTTGAATATGTTTAATAGAATTGACGTTGCCGGAGATGATATTAGTATTGGTACATCACTGCATCTTGTTATTTATCTGTTGCTTCAAATTTTATATCTGATGATGAGCTTTAGATTTACTAGAATAATTTTGATTGGTTGCATAAATAAGGAACTACATATGTATGTGATAGTTAAAGTACATGTGAAAGAAAACTGATCCAATCTATGATCTTTTTATTTATTTTGGTTTTATATTATGACCTTTTACTTGCCTTTTAGTTTGGATCTAGAGGAATAAACATCTAAAAGCTTGTTTGTGCTCATCTGCTGGATCTTTCCTGCAAAAGGTCATCACTGATTAATGATTTATCACATATTTATGTTCGAAATAGCTCAGATTGCTTTAATTTTGTGGAAAGTTGAAACAGATGTATGTGCAATGCTCTGTAGTTGACAAAACAAAAATTTTGTTGAACACTATGACATGGTTTAGTTTTGGTTGAGTCTTGTATGTGTCATAAAATAACATGTTGTTAAGAACTGCTAAAAACTTGATGCTTATTAACAGGATTCGCGGGGATGAATGATGTGGGAAACTTCAGATCTTATAATAAGACTAATACATGATTAAGTTCCCCAATGAATAGGTTTGGTGATCATGTGAATTTCTCATCTGGGCCTTCTTCTCACTCGAGGTTCATGCCTCTGAGGAACCATTCCCAGAGCTTTTGGTCAGCTTCGCGTTGTCTTTCTGTATGATTTTATTGTGATACTTGCTAATTTTGTGTCTGCATTTTTTTGTGCAGTGTAGTGAACTAAACATATCTTTAAATTAAGCTTCCTAGCATGACCTCTTAGAGCTGTAGTAAATTAGAACTCTCTTTTCTGCAGATCCCTTTTGGGGAATCGTATCCAAGGTTCGATTCCTCAGGAACTAGCCAACATCGCTACTCTTCAGGAGCTGTAAGTGAAAATGTGATCTATATGACTTGGATTTCAAGTATAAGCTTTGGTTGACTTAATCTGAGTTGAACTTTTCAGGTTTTTGGAAGATAATCTACTTGAAGGGCCTATTCCTCGAAACTTTGGAAGTTTGATTGGCTTGAGGAGATTGTAAGAATTACAATTGCATGCCTAAAGGGTTCTTCATGGAGGGCTTTTATCTATTACATAATGTGTTCACATTTTTATTATAATTAAAACATAATTACATAATGCTTTAACACTTCTATCATTATTTATCTATTGATGGAAATCTTGCAAACAATCTTCACAGCGTTGTTTCTGCAAATAAATTAAATGGAACAATACCAGAAATATTTGGCAACCTGAGGAATCTAGAGGATTTGTAAGTACTACTTCATCTATACTGTATATTTCTAAGTTTAACAGAGTCTTAAAATTATCTACTCCTTGCAGTAGGATAGATGGGAATGATTTCTCGGGGAAGATACCCGATTTCATTGGAAACTGGACAAATATGACAAGACTGTGAGTAATTTTGGTCGATTATGCTTCAGTTTGGTTCTACTTGGTTGTTAGTACATATTCTATAAAATACGGTTACATATACCTCTCAATAAACTTCAAATTTTGTGCAGGAACTTGCAGGGAATAGGACTGGAGGGTCCAATTCCATTGAGCATCTCCCGTCTGAGAAATCTAATAGAACTGTAAGAACTGCTCAAATATCTAGCCAATGTTTAATACCTTCATGACTTTCTATCATTGTAGTTGATTTTTGGTTTGGACTTTTGAGATCAGTTGATTATTTTTGTGCTTTCTATTGATAGGAGGATATCTGATCTGACTGGAAGAAATTCGACTATCCCAGATTTAAAAGATATGCAATCCTTGCATGTGCTGTAAGTCGTACATAAATTTTGTATGATGCAAATGTGTTTCCCTGAAAAAATTAGTTAACATTTCTTTTTTTTGCAGGATATTAAGAAATTGCTTGATCAATGGTGCACTTCCAGAATACTTTGGAGTACTTGGTCAACTAAAAACCCTGTAAGCTAATTTTATTATTGCTCAATCCGGTACTAATTTCTGGTAATGGAGTTCCTCACAATGTATGTCTGTGCATGCGCGTGTGAGGAATTACAATGTACTATATATGTTTTCACAGATGCATTAGTCGATACAAGCACACAACAGAGACCTATATTTTTAAGTATTACTATGTAGAATTCATTAGCACATTCAGAGACTCTCCTTATAATAATTTAGTTACACTGTTCTGTCTATGCATATAAAGAAGAACATTGTAAATTATGAGGGTACTTCTGGATTTCTCGTCGAAGTTCAAATACCAGATTCAATGGCGCTCTTAAACGACCTTAGTATACAATATATGTATGTGAATTTGTTTCAAATACTTCTTATAAGAAATTATTACCTTCCGGGAACACATGCAACTAACTCGGATAGCCGGACTTGCATAATTTATCTTCTTTCCTACACCTGTTTAATTTAGCCTCTATGTAATTTGTAAACTAATGTACTCAGAAGTGTGACACCAACTTGTAATCGAATGTAGGTATCTGAATCACAATTCATTGACTGGAGAGATACCAAGTTGGATTTCTGGCAGCAAAGAAAATTTGTTATTTCTTTACACAGCTTTCAGTTTAATATATCATCTAGATTTAGAGAAACCACATGCCAGGATGGATCATTATTAAGTTCCATGTTTATCGTATTCACAAATTTCATAATTATATTGGCTGCAGTGATGTATCTTACAACAATTTTTCACGGACAGCTGAATATAACTGCCAGCCATCTAATGTGTAGGTTTCTTCCTGCTTCATATACTCTATAAACTAAATATCAATATTTCTTTAAATTCATTTTGTATCTTTTACAGGAATCTTATATCCAGCATGTCATCTTTAAAAAACAATTCGTAAGTTTCTATAGACATGATATCTACTAGTTTTTTATAAGCACGCCATGAACTAGCTTAGTTTATTTTGTAGAGTTGCTTGGTGCTTAAAGAAAGATCTTCCCTGCTCCCGAAAACCTCAATGTAAGTGCAACAACAATCTTACTCTTCAACTATGATGTCGAGTTGCTTCCAAATCAAGATCACCTCCATATTCTGAGACAAAGAGCTATTGTGAAACCCGCAGATTACTCACTTTTATCAACTATGGAGGGACTACAACGGAGTGGGAGTCATGGACTGGATATAGCTGCTCTATTACAAAGTCCTCAAGCATCAAAGTAAAGTTGTTGCAAAACCAGCTTACTAGTGCGCACAACTTTGTATCATAACAGGGGGAACTAGTGTGACTCTTGATTTGGTTGATCTGATCTTGCTGAAAATCCTGTAAATATTTCATCAAATAATCTTTGTAGTTTACACTGGCAGTGTAGAATTTCAAATATATATTAATTCTCAGATCTTCCAATTGCAGCATTTAACTTCAAAAATAAAAATAGTGCTGAAATACTGAGATGTAAATACGTATTTTAATGAATTAATACTGATGTCAAAAAATAATTGTACATCACTTTTAATGAATAAATACTGATATCTCAAAAATAATTATACATCACTTTTAAAGAAGAAAAACTGATGTCAAAAAAGTTAATGTACATCATTTTTGATAAAAAAACTGATGTCAAAGATAGATATATTCAAGTGTAAATTGAACATAGACATCACTTTGTTTGGGATATAATTGATGTCTATGTGCAACTACAGACATCGCCTTTTACTGAATAAATTGATGTTTAATATCTGATTTTACATCACCTAAAAGAAAATATATGATGTCTATATTGTAAAAAACATAGCTCGTTATATGTTTAATCTGTTGTAATAAGTGTAATTTATTTATTAAATTATTTATTTCTAACATTTTTTGTAAAAAACAATGCATGGACATCAGTTTTTTTTCTAGAAACGATGTCTAAGCTAGTAAAGACATCGGGTTATGGCCGATGTCTAGAATAGACATCACCGACATCAACATCGGTTGCGAAACAGCATAGACATCGGCCAAAAACCGATGTCTATGGACTTTTTTCTTGTAGTGAAGCCTCAGGACGCACGTCCTGCTTAGGACGTGCCCTATGTCTATTTACGAAGTTTTTATCTGAACTATTTTAAGGGTACGAGCCCCTTTTAAGCCTTGCAAGTTGTAAACTTTGATTGTCGTTTTCTGCATTTCATCTGCTTGTATTTTTATAAAGCCTTTTTTTCCGCAATTATGCAGATTTTTACTTTCTTGACTATCTTATTTTGTCAGATATCTGGGCGCGTCCTATGTTGAGGACGCGTCGCCTTTTAAATCTTGTTATTATTTTCTTTACTATCACATGTTTCAAACAAATAGATTTCCTTAATGGGTGCGTCCTCTTTAATTGGACGCGTCTTTATTTGTTTTGTTTTTGAATTGTCTGGATAGTATATTCTTAACGAGCATGATATCATGTTGTACTTGTGTATTTTAGATAAGGCATAAAGCATGAGGGGCGCGTCCTAGTGTCTTGACGCGTCTACCCTTTACTTCTAAAGATATTTTCAATTTCTCAGACTGGACACGTCCTTCTTGGAGACGCGTTCGAGTTTTTAATAATGGAGTGCCAAAATTAGAGCACAGGAACATTAACCATGATTAGTTGGGCGCATCCTTTGTCACAAGACGCGTCTTAGTTCCATTTTTACTTGAGTTTTGTTGTTCCCTTTATCAATCATTGCCTCTACCAATATATGTATAGAACTGTTCATCAGGGCGCGTCCTGTGATTAGGACGCGTCAAAGAGCCAAGCAAATCAACAATTAAACAACCCTTGGGAAAATTTCAAAGTTTTTATTAATAATGTGCTCTATTGTCAAAAGTGCACCAGTCCCACGGCTATTATGCTCTATGGGGAATTTATTCGAAGAAATGATCCTTCAACCAGTTCTAAGGTAAGTAATACATGCACTACCCCCTGGGCTAGGAGGGATTTATTTTACTTCTAGTCTATAATCTGGGCACAACCCTAAGTATATAATAAAAAGATATGTAAGGGGCCAAAGCCGCGCCTTACTGATAATACTTTCGGAGATGTTCCGCGTTCCACGCTTGCGGAACCAGCTTTCCTTCCATATCCTCAAGGTGATAAGTCCCTTTCCACAAGATTGCTTTTATCTTGTATGGTCCTTCCCAATTAGCTCCAGACACTCCATATTGAGGATTTTTTGTGTTTGGCATCACTTTCCTGAGCACCAAATCTCCTACCTTCAGTAGCTGTCCCTTTACCTTCTTGTTATAATACATTACGGCACGCTGTTGATACGCCATAAGTCTCAGCTGAGAATTTTCCCTTGTTTTTTCCAAGAGATCCCTTGTTTCACGGATAGTGCATCTCCCTGCGCAAGGATAACACTCCGCTACAGCTATCTCCCTCGATTTATGGATGCAGGTATAGCCACGGTTCACCCCAAGTGCCGGACGCATCCCTGTCCCCCGAATGAGGATAACCCACCAGATAACAGGACAGGTGATCCCAAGCTCTTGGGTGCAAAGTGCAGGATGACTCCAAAGTCCTCCAACGAGGACACCCGTTGAATACAAGAACAGAGTTCCCAAAGCACAGACGAATGTTAACCCCGCATCCCCAACGAGGACACCCGTTGAATACAGGAGGAGGCCTTCAATCATCAGGCATACCCCTGGAGGCCTTCAAGCTTTTCACGGACATCCTCGTCCTTGACCGTCTCAAGGAGGGAATTCTTCAAAGAGTACCTACAACAAATATGTTAGTAAAAATAATCTCCACTGCTCATTTCCATGTAAGCTTTATCCTGAAGTCACCCTCGAGAATGCAACTACCACTCATAGGACGCGTCCTAAGACATTGGGCGCACCCTAACCCCCATTAAACTTGTATTTATTCTTCCAACAACTACCTTCCCTGACATTCAACATATCAGGACGCGTCCTTTCTCTCTGAGTTGTCTATCCAACCTTCACTGCCAGACAAACATAACCGTCAAATGTTTCCAACATATTGGACACGTTCACAGCTCTAGGGCGTGTCCATCCGCTTCCAAGCTTTCCTATTATAAGGCCATCCCTTGTAAGGCACCCTCCTCCAAGTTGGGCGCGTCCTGTGGGCCTGGACGCGTCCTCTCCTTTTACAATAGAATATCGAGTTTGACTCAAATTAATCCGCATTTGACCCGAGTCAAACCAATACCAAATTTTGGGTGTAATAATATATATAAATGCATTATCTTGAGATAAATGCATGATTGTTGTTTAGAAAATCTTGCAATATATTAAGCATGTTAATATGAGGTATACATATGCATGCCTGCTTTACAATCTTGATATCTCATTGTTGATTCAATTACTTATAAACTGCTTAATACCTATGCTAGAGATAGGCAGTATTGCGTATACCTTTAGTATAGGGAACCTGTTGATTATTTTCCTAAACCGGGGGCGATACCCCCATGTATAAACTATATATGTATATATATATAGTTTTCTATAACTATTAATCGAATAAGGTTATTCAATAGTTTTGATTAATAATCAAATATTATTTTCGATTATTCAAATAAAGATCTTACTTTCATATAAGTATATCTTTTCTTAATTATTATCCATTTCAAGTATTAGTTACAAAACTTTTACTTCATTTATTTTTATAAAAACTATTCTTTATGGGATTATTATTTAAAGAATAATATTCAGATTTTTTCTAATATATCGAAACTGATTTATTTTATTAAATCATCCTTGCTTCAAACATTTTTCAAATGTTTTTGAGTCTTCAAAATGATTTTAAAGGTTAGAGCGGATCCCAAAACTTGTTTCAAATTTAAGATCTTCCTTTCGAAGGGGATTTAAATACTCGCTCAAAACCTCAGGGATCCGTCTCCGTGGTGTATTTTTGTCGCAAAGAAGTTGCTGATTTGATAAAAGAGCTTTTGATTACTTGCCCAACATTCGGGAATTAAGTCCATCTAAATGAGTCGGCATAAGCGACAGGCCGGGGTATGGTCTATCAAGGTGTAAGAGGCTGGGTGACAGTTCATCAACGCGTGAGTGGCCGGGTAATGGTCTAGCGCGAAGTCCTAATGCGTCCAGGGTGATGATCGGTGAGGAATTCATCCATCTACTAGTAGAGAAAGTGACATAATTGGTATCTCTGCCTGATCAGTAAGATATCAGGTTTATGCCAAAGTTTTCTTCTTTCCAAATTCATTGATTATTGCAACTTTGTTTATACTCTTCATAACAGACATTTTCAAGGAGCATATGAGAGGTATATATATATGTTTATATATATCGGGACTTAATGAAGTATCTCGTAACTTCATTCCTTTTGATATTTCAAAGATTGATTCTATTCAAGTCTTATCTTGTTGTCGCGTCTATGTGATGAACTTTTGAAACTGATTATACCTTGAACGGTGGTAGTTCAAGTAGTATTCGTAAAAGATATAAGTATATTGGAGTATCTTGTAAATTCATCTTTTTAACTTATATCTAGTAAATGATTATCTTATGCATGATAAAGATTTTCAGAAAAACATTGAGACAAGGTTAGATATATGAGATTACCTTGCAACGATATTTTTATACAATTATAAACTGGAACTCTATGTATATTATACATGGAAGAGGATTTCAAAGATTTTGAAAACTATATATACATATATACTGAATATTTTGCTACTTGGTCGCGTTAAGATATCAAACTTGGTTCATTTTTTCTTGACCAAGACTTTCATGAGTACTAGAAGAATACTCATATATTGTTAATTATTATACATGTTATTTTGGTGGGCTTGTTGCTCACCCTTTCTTTATTATTTCATCACACAAAAACAGGTAGACAAGATGAACGGGACTAAAATCCCAATTCTCGAGCGGAAAGGAAACGTTCCGCAGTTTCCTGTAGGCGTTGATGCCGCTGTAGGCGTTGATGCTGCTGTAGCTGAGGTAGAAACTACAAATAGGCTAGGCTTTCAACTTTTGATGTATCAGACTTATGTATATTTATGAATTTTAATAATGGCAAAGAATATGTAAATTTATTCAGAAACCCTTTTGAGGTGTAATGACTAATAGTTGTGGAATATCATGAGTTATATTATTTTTGGTATTCATCTCAGAGACTATAACTTGTGGTGTATATGGGTACATATTACGGGGTCACGGTAGCAGTAGTTGGTTGTTTACTAAGATTAAGTGTTGTTTATAGAAATGGAACTCATGACAACCCGGATCCCCGACCCTGGATTTGGGGGTGTTACAGAAATGGTATCAGAGCTAAGCGTTATAAACCTCAGATATGATGCATCGTTAAAATGATAAGTTCACTAAAATAATAAGAACTCTTGCCAAGTTCATAGTCGGACTACCTAACGTAGTATTGACAATTAAAACCCTTACAGGAACCCTTATAGATATTATGGTAATAACATCGTTCGCTATCATATAGGGTAGCGGGGCACTGAACCCTGAGGTTGACGAGTAACAACGCGATGATGTTTTATTACTTATTGGAGTTCAGATTGTGGATCTAATGGAGTACTCTAGAAAGGGACCAAATGAGATTCATATTGAGAATGTAGCGGTTGAGGATGTTATCCCCGAAGGGATTGTTACTGAGGAGGATCCCGTGGAGGATCCTGACGAGAATGAAGAGAGGACCGTTGAGGAATTGATGAACGTAGTTAGGGCGACTACCAGAGCTAGGATGGCCACAAGGGCAGCACTTGAGAGTGGAGACTTACCAAGGGCACTGCGGATAGTGAAGGCAGATGAAGTGGGGTCTTCCATGGCACCAGTATCAGACCATCTTCAGGAAAATCCTATAGACATCCATAAGGTTCCATAGTTCATGTTCCCTCCCATGTACCGAGCCCAATACCTATTGAGGAAATGCCTCCTTTATCTCCTGCACCATTGTCCCCTGATACTGTTCTTGGTTATCCAGTTGGATCTCCTGGTTTTGCACCACTTGCACCTCATGGACTGCTAGATGCAACCGTACAGGCTTCTCTTATCGCCGAATATCATATGACTTTGGGTGGCCTGTCTGAGACCCGTAATGTTAGAAGTGATTTGTTGCATAGACTTACTACACCATGGAGTGAGGGAGGAGTACTTACGGAAGGCTTAGCTTATAGCATGGACAAGATTGAGGCTACCATCGAATTATAGCTAGAGGCCATCTTGAGGATCAGATTGATCCAGCTCTAATTGCGACTATCCTAGATCTCATCACCTCTTTGATGGAGCAGGTTAAGAATGTCATTCGTGCCCAAATTCCTTGATCCAGAGTAGTGTGCAGAGTAAAAGGGATCAGACAAGGATTTTTATTCAGCACCATTTTTGGAGGATTAACCTAAGTTATAAATGATTAGTCTAGATTGACTAGATGATTATCTGTAGAAGTACTTTTGGGATAGAACCGATCAGATCAGATGATGTAATTCTCTTTCATGTGGTTAGTTGTTGTACCCTCGAACAAATGGTTATGTATATATTTGTTTCTTTCTGTTCAGATCAGATCTTTTGTGATAAGATCACAAGTTTATTCGTAATGTTATCTGCATTGTTAACAATTAAGAATGTCGTGATACATATAGAAGTGGGAATTCATATTTTCCGAACATGTGAGGATTGTATGAGAAAACTACTTAAGAAAAGTAAATAAAACCAATATAAGAGTTCCTCAACATTTTTCCAAGCATTATGCCCCCACAAGGAATGAGATTAGGGCAAACCCTGAGTTTGATAATCAGGGAGGTCACAATCCAGATATAAGGAACCAGAACCTTATGAAGAGGAAAATGAGGATTTAAAACCATATAGGACGATCCCGATTATGGGGAGAAGAATGGAACATTTTATACTGAGAAAATAGAAGTTGATTAAGGAAAAGAGACCCAGGGCGGTACTTCTATGGGACAATTCATGGACCTGCCTAAACAGAACTTAGACTATTATCCCCGACCACCACCCCGAGGAATCAATATGGTGGGAAATTCTTTCAGGACCCTTTTTGTCTCTTAAGCTCCCATAGTTCTAAGGAACAGATGACCCATCAAAGGCAAGGACCTGGCTAAAGGAAATAGAGGAATCATTTTAGATTCTAAATGATTGAAGAAGCGCAAAAGACTATTTTGCCTCTTACCTTCCAAAAAGGGAGAGGCCAACCACTGATGGGAGGCCAAGAAATGTATAGAGAAAGCTATTTTAATAAACTAGTTAAGGTCCAGTCAATTGTTTCGGGGAAAGTACTTTCCAAGGTATAAGAGAGAAATATGAGAAAAGCTTCCAAGAGATGAAGAAAAGATTGGTGACGGCCCCTATGTTGGCATTGACGGATGGAAAAGGAGATTTTTTTATCTATAGTGACGCCTCACACAAGGGATCAGGGTGCATGCTTATGCAGCATGACAAGGTAATCGCGTACGCTTCCAGACAATTAAAGGAATATGAAATTCGATACCCTACCCATGATCTTGAGCTCGCGGAAATAGTTTTGCCTTAAGGAATTGGAGGCACTACTTGTATGAAAAGAAGTGCGAGAATTACGCCGACCATAAAAGCCTCAAGTATATTTTCATGCAGAAGGAGTTTAACATGTGCCAGAGGAGATGGTTAGAGATAATCAAGGATTATGATTGTGAGATACGTTATCATCCAGGGAAGGCCAATATGGAGGATGATGCCCTTAGTAGGAAGGAGAGGCTCAAGATGATAATGACTTCGGAAGAGCTAATAAGTAATTTTGAGAAGATAGAGAAGTGTGTCATCATCAGGGTGATAGTGACTAATCATGAAATAAAATCGAGGTTTGAAGGAATAAACGATACATATAATTAATTCCCTTCAAGTTGGGAATATTTGATGAAACTTCAAGATAGATCGATGGATTAATAAGGAAACACTGATCGACTGTGGAGACATGAAAGCAAGATATTAGGAAATTGGATGAAGGAAGTGACCTTCAAGAATGTGAGGTGTAAGTAACACATGTGACTTGATACCCAAAAAGGGAGGCACCAGGTATAAAAGATATCCCAACATTGAGATGACTGTTGAGATAAATAACAGAGGTAAATGAGTAATTAGAACTAAAAAGTTCATGTTGAACACGACCAATATCTTACAGAACATCCCTTCTATCATTACCAAATCATGCCAAAAAAGTGGATAACTGTTGTTATCTTTTGGAGGCCAAATGGATTGACCTCATTTTGAATAAGGATGTTATTTTGAAACTAGGTATAGACTATCGAGGTGAGAATGATTGAATAAGATACCTTTATCAGGGATATATGACTTGATTTATCCATGGAATGATGCAAGTACCTTTTTAAAGATGGAATTGAGAATAGTACCTCGATAACTTGAGATGAATGATAGGGGAATGCATAAAGGCTGGAATTTTACCATTAATAGGGACATTGTGAGTTTTGGAAGGATTAAGGTACCAACAACCTTTAAAGATCAGTGGACAAAATATTCAGAACTATATAGGCAATGGTTCTAGTAATAGTAAATGGTATCTCGATATGCCCTGTACCTAGGGAATACATGAGGAATGATTTAAGGATAAACCTTGAGATTTTACAAGAAAAAAGGTAATATTTAAGTTTTCCATATTAGAAAATTTTGGCAAAGGAAATATGACATAATAATAATGATGACAAGTGGGGCACGTGTTAAATCATGAGAAAGTATAGATTGAACCAATGGAGGTCGGAATTGTTATAGCAATAAGGACATAAGATAAGAGACGGCCTAAGTATGACCGAGAGTCAGCCGTGATAATGTTCACATTTAAAGACTAAGGGCAATGACTTATGAAAAAATGGTGATTTTTTTTACTCACCAGAACTTAAGAAGAGCATTTTCACATAAGAAGTGATTGGAAATGAGGTAGAAAATTTAGTAGAAGGTGGTTCAAAAACATTAATTTTAAGGAAATATTACTCTCAGGAAAGGCCAATGAGGTGGTCGACACTTTAAGTGTAAGAGAGCAATTATATGCGCTCGTGCCAAAGGAATACAATAATGCTGATTAAAGCTGTGAAGGTTGTATTAAGGTGTGGAAGATTTACATTCCTTTCTGATGGCTGTGCAATACTCAATCTTAATAGTAGGTTGGTAGAGGTTTAACTCATGTTATCACTGTGAGCAAGCTACCCATCTTGGAAGGTCCTAACTTGAGATCAGTCAGGACCATGTCCCAAAAAGGACTAAATGAACCCTTGAGTTTCTAGTCTCCTAATGAAGATCTATGATTAATAATGGTATTAACCTGCCATCGTTGCTTTTATTAAAACTCTTCTGTAATTTTATCTGCTTTATATCATATTTACATCGAGTTCAGGAGATGTCCTTCATGGATCACAAATGGTGATTATGTTACCTCCCGAGAAGATTTTAATGTGAAAGGTATGGACTCCGTATAATTAGCTATTAAGATTCCAAGGAAAATGAATGACTATAGTAGGTCAGCGGTGGACCATAGTAATGCAACAATGATTCTGTGAATAATGAGACGAAAACAACTGTGAGAGCTGTATCGTAATGGATGTTAAGATTGAGTACCACTAATTAGGTCGTGGTGATGTATAACTTATCATTGATAGACAAACTAGGTCGATTATCTACCTATTGAATATTTATTCCTTCTTATCGACAGAGAGTCATATTATTATATGAGGAAGGTTGTGGTGCAAGCGTAGAATTCTAATAACGATGATGTCTAGAATGAAATCCCAGATTCGATTTTCGATGTCGAGGGAGTTTCAAAGGTGATTGTTTATAAGTTCAAGCAAGAGCATGGGTCTATAGAATGATGGAGGGAATAACATAAATATTCAAGCACATGAATTATGATGCGATAGTACTTGATATCGATTTATATACATGTATATGTGTTTCATTCTCTGTTGATAAACCTCTATTGTTCAGAGGTAGACTCCAAGCCAGATGTCTTATGGAAATATTTTTATGTAATTCTCTAAAATTCTTTCTTTTTCTCTTCTTTTCATTTCTTGTAAACTGAGAAGAAAAACCCTTCTAGAAAGGGAGGTATTACCGAATGGCTATCTATCTGTGTGATAGAACCCTAGTAGGATACCATATGTTGTTAAATTGCTTATCAAGTACTAAAGGTTGGCCCCCTTCTGTACAACTATGCAATCGAACAGGTGTTCATGATTATAGTGATATCTCAATAAATTATTTTACTTATATCTGATTGATCAAACTTTCAAAGATTGAAGCAGCTAGAAAAGGATAGTATGAGTATGGTGGTATTCAGAATAGAAACACCTTCGTGATACTAAGGTTGACGAATTTATTAAAAGGTTATTGAACGCTAATGAGCAAAAGTGTAAACAGTATAGTATTTAGGTACGGAAGATAGTAACGATTAAGAACTGAAAAAGAGTGGGTATTGAGAAGCAAAAGCTATAGCACTAGAAGCTATGATGAGAATCTGTGTGATAGACTTGAAAGGAATTTTGAATAATCACGTAACACGGGTCAAGTTTCTTACAACAATAGATCTTGTGTCACTATCAGGATGACGCCTTATGAGACCATTTAGGGAAGACAATGTTGATCTCCCTTGTAGTGGGATGAAGTTGGAGAGAGCAAGATGCTCGGGCCCGAAGTGGTCCAAAGAACCAAGGATATAGTGGATTTAATTAAAGGATGTCTTATAGCAGCCCAAGATCGATATAAGAAGTATGCCGATTTGGTCCGAAAGGGGCAAGGAATATGAAGTAGGGAACCTAGTGATGTTAAAGGTATCCCCTTGGAAAGGATTGATGAGGTTCGGAAAGAAAGGAAAGCTAACCCATAATTTATTGAACCATTGAAGATATTAAGACGTATTGTGAAGTTAGAATAGGACCTAACCCTACCCCCGAACCTGCAGCAAGTTCATAATGTGTTTCACGTATCAATGTTAAGAAAATGTAATCCGGATGCCAAACAAATAGGGGCATACGAGCGCATAGACATTGAACCAGACTTAACCTATATGGAGCAACCAGGAGGGGTTATAGATCAAAAAGGAACAAGTGCTTAGGAACAGGGTTATCAAACTAGTCAGAGTTTGGTGGTAGAACCACAATGTGGGAAAATTGACTTGAGAGTTATAAAGTGCAATGCTAGGTAAGTATCCCCAACTATTTTCTATCTGATTCCGGGACGGAATCCTTTGAAGGAGGGGAGACTGTAATAACCCCAGTTTTTAGAATTTTTGATACCCTGGTGAATAGTAACTTTTTATGATTATGTTGATTAAGGAAAATTATCAGACACACTATATAGAATTACCGTTATGGAAATTCTGAGAGATTGTATTAGTATTCCATAAAGTAAATGAGTGTATGTAAAGATCGCCAGAATTTGAATTTCGGAGACTTTGATTTTTCCCGAAAATACACCAGATACCGAAAGTTTAAGTATAAGGTAACATGATTAAAATGATTTAAATTCAAGAATTATAAGAAAGGTTTAGGGAAGCTCAACTAATTAGATCCCGGATATGATCCCTCAAATGATTAACGAGAACGAGAGTTAAGCAAACCCTAAAACAAATAAACGACCAAGGGGCAAGCACATACAAGTAGCATGGAAAGGAAGCTTCCAAGAGCAGCTAAAACATGTTGTTGTAAGTGAAGATACCCTCACACCATGATATTGTGACATGTGGCAAAGGAATGATGCAAGCAATGACATAAGCAAGTGATGTCATCACTTTATCAAGATATTTGTTCAAGAATAATCATCCATCAAGCATTTCTTTCTCATTTCCCAAGGCAAACCTAGCAAGAAAAATCTCTCTCCCATTTCCTTCTTCCATTCGAACTTTTCATAGAAATGGTGAAATAGATTTTCAAAACTCAAGCTCTAGGCCATGGAAAATTACAAGGTTTGTTTCTTTGGATCCTATATTTCATAACTTAGTTATGCTATAAGTTTGAATCCAAGATTCCAAGTATTCCTTAGTTAAATAATTCATCAAAGTTCTTGATGAATAGTGTTTTCAAGAACTAACATTTTGTTTTCTTATGTTTTTTTAAGATCCAAGCTTGGTAGAGATAGTTAGAGGTTCCTAGAGGCTTGTTAGTGATTCTCCGCTCTCCAAGGAAGGTATAAACTCTTGAACCTTTAGTTGTAAGTTTGGTTTGTTTAAATGATAATGGTTACTAGGATGTTGGTTTGTTTGTGGTTGATGTTTGGGTTATTGTGGTTGGATTTGTGTTGATTCGATGTTGGTAAAATTTTGAAATCGTTAGGTTATAGCCTTCGTAATGCCCAATTTTCCCTAACTGTTTTGGGCATAACTTTTGGAGCTGAAAACCCACTGCTAAGAACTAACAACTGCCACGCTTAGATAGTTTGTGTTTTGAGATTCGTTTTGATATGTGGTTCGCTTAGATCCGATTTACGGTTAAGGAGAAACGACCATTTTAAGTAACGACATTTTGTGAACGAACCTTTACCCCTCGCTTAACTTTGAAACCTTATTTAAGGCCCTTAAAAGACTAATTGGAATACGAAACAATTATGTAAGGTTGACTAGGCAGTTGGTAGAGTACTTACGAAAGAGTCGCTTAAAACGTTTAACGGTTAATTTTATAAAAAAGGTGGAGCTGAGGGTACTCGAGCGACTTATGTAAATTTTTAAGCGCAAAAGCGAGCATTAGGTTCTAATTGGGTAAAGTCTAGTTTCTTAACAGACTGTGGATTAATTCTGGCTTATTTTGTTGTTCATAGGTTACCAGACCCACTCTAAGTTAAAGTCTAACCTAGAACACTCATGCAAGTTTTCTACCCGTATAACTGTTGTTGTGATGTTATATATATAAATGTATTATCTTGAGATAAGTGAATGATTGTTGTTTAGCAAATCTTGCGATATATTGAAGCATGTTAATTTGAGGTATATATATATGCATGCCTGCTTTATAATCTTGATATCACATTGTTGATTCAATTGCTTATAAACTGCTTAATACCTATGCTAGAGATAAGCATTATTGCGTATACCTTTAGTATATGGGACCCATTGATTATTTTCCTAAATCGGGGGCGATACCCCATGTATAAACTATATATGTATATTTATAGTTTTCTATAACTATTAATCGAATAAGGTTATTCGATAGTTTTGATTAATAATCAAACATTATTTTCGATTATTCAAATAAAGATCTTACTTTCATATAAGTATATCTTTTCTTAATTATTATTCGTTTCAAGTATTAGTTTCAAAACTTTTACTTCATTTATTTTTATAAAAACTATTCTTTATGGGATTATTATTTAAAGAATAATATTCATATATTTTCTAATATATCGGAACTAATTTATTTGACAAGGTTAGATATATGAGATCACTTTGCAACGATATTTTTATATAGTTATAAACTGGAACTCAATGTATATTATGCATGGAAGAGGATTTCAAAGATTTTGAAAATTATATATACATATATGTTGTGTATATGTTGTGTACTTGATGATTTCTTTAACAAAACACCTTGGTAGATTTTACTTAGTGAAAAATGTAGCACTCGACGGATAAGGATTATAGTCCCAACGGATAACTCAATATAGTCCCGACGGATGCTGATTTATTATCCATCGAGTGAGTAGCTTATGTAACAATAAGTCTGTAGCAGATTTCTGCATACACATTGTTTAGATTCCGTAGTAGTACTCAAGTCATGTTGACTTTAACTAGATATGCAGAAGAGGTTGATTAATTGTACATAGATGATGTCTTATAATTCTGCATAAATGAAATGAAGTCAAGTGCCAGATTGCTACCCCACAGATAAACAACAATGTCATTCGACGGATGATCAACAAGACAACCCGACGGATGATCATGAACCCGACGGATAAAGAATTCAAACATCTGTTGACAGTGACAACACAGTCACACGCGTCGAGTGTATGCAAATGGAATGTGGAAGCCTATTCAACTGGGTTTTAAAGAACAAAAAAGCATTGCCCATTTCCATGCTATTATGGAGGTATTTAAAGATGCTGGAATAGATTAATGAAGTAGCATAGTATTAGACTTGATAGTTTTTTTTATTATCTTGTCTTATTGCTTTGTAATCTTGGTGATATATAAACCAAGAAGCAGCAAATAGAACAACTAACTAAGAAACCAAGAGAGAAACATTTATAAGCTATATTCTTAGCATTTCTCTACAATCTTAGTTGTTGAAAATTTGTAAGCAGCTGTGAGCTAATTGCTACACAGAGTTCTCTTGATATATTATATATATCTCTGGTGGATACATTCAAATCCACCAGAAAGTTTTTATAGACTTGTGTTTTTAATTACTTGTGTTTTGATTCATTTCAAGTTATTATTCCGCACTTTGCAAATCAATTCACACTGATATATATATATATATATATATATATATATATATATATTTAAGTTATAACAATCTTATTTGTGAAAAAGTTTCAAGAATTCCATTCAACCCCTCTTCTGTAATTCTTGTTAGATTGTTAAGGGACTAACAATTGGTATCAGAGCAAGCTCTTGATAAACAAAGAGTTTAAAGAACACAACAAAACAGCAAGATGAACAAGAAGGATGTTGGAGTCAAGATTCCTTTTCTGGATAAAGATAATTACTATCACTGGAAGGTAAAGATGAATCTTCATTTATTTTCTCAAGATGAGGCCTATGTAGATTGCATAGAAAGAGGCCCTCATGTACCAATGAGAGCTGCAACTGGAAATGAGCCATCTGTCCCCAAGCCAAGGCTAGAATGGTCTGATCCTGATATTGAACAAGTCAGGAAAGATAAGAAGGCCATGAATATCCTGTTCAATGGAGTGGATGGTGATATGTTTGACAACATCATCAATTGCAAAACTGCCAAGGATGATTGGGGTACAATACAGATCATATGTGATGGAACTGAGCAAGTTAGAGAAAACCAGATGCAGCTACTGATTCAGTAATATGAGCATTTTCATAGTGAAGAAAGTGAGTCTCTCACTGATGTCTTTAGTAGGTTTCAAAAACTACTAAATGCTCTGAAGTTTCATGGAAGGGTCTATCAGACAAAATACTCCAATCTGAAGTTCCTTAAACCTATGACAGTCTCATTGAGAAACTCTCAAGATTACAAGGAGTTTACTTTGGAGAGACTGTATGGCATCCTGAAAACCTATGAGCTTGAAATAGAGCAAGATGAGAGGATAGAGAGAGGAAAGAAGAAAGGAGGTTCCATTGCACTAGTTGCTGAGTTAGAAAAAGAGAAGGAGATGAAGATGGAAGCTGTTGAATCAACTTCAAAGGTCTGTGAAAACAAGGGCAAGGGGCTGGCAGTAGAAAATAAAGATTCTTTGAGCTAAGATGACATGGAGGATATTGATGAACATCTAGAATTTCTTTCTAGAAGATTTGCCAAGCTCAAGTTCAAGAAGAACTTTGGAGCAGCTAAGCCAAATAGAAACATGGTGGATAAATCAAAATTCAAGTGTTTCAAATGTGGCTTGGCAGGGCACTTTGCCAGTGAGTGTAGAAAGTCATATTCCAACAAAAAGAAGTTTGATCCTGTGGATTATAAACAGAAATACTTTGAGCTGCTCAAACAAAAGGAAAGGGCTTTCATTACACAAGAAAATGACTGGGCTGCAGATGGTCTAGATGAGGATGAGGATGTCAACTATGTCAATCTAGCCCTAATGGCCAAGTCTGATGAAACAGAGACACGTTCTTCAAGTAATCAGGTAATCACCACTAACCTTGCACATTTATCTAAAGCTGAGTGTAATGATGCTATAAATGACATGTCTACAGAATTATATCATTTGCGTGTTACACTTAAGTCTCTCACTAAAAAAAATGCTAAAATCAAAGAAAACAATTTGTTTTTAAGTGAGAGGAATAATGTGCTAAAGTCTCAGTTCATTGAATTTGAAAAATTAAGAATTGAGTGCAAAATTGCTAAGGATGAATTAACTGAGTCCTTGAAGAAAGAAGAGATCTTGAAGAAGCAGCTTGAACGTGAACAGGAGGTGATCAAGGCATGGAAAACATCTAGAGATGTTCATGCTCAAATCACCAAAGTTCAAGAGATTGAGTCCTTTTGTGATGCAGCCTGGAAGAAGAACAAGGAGAAGATGGAATCCAATTTGGTGGAAGGATTGCTAACAGATGTAGACTCGACAGATGAAGAGGGTCATCCGTCAGATAGCAAAAAGGGTTATCCGTCAAGTGACATAAATCCTCATCCGTCGACTGTGAGCAAGCCTATGAGTAAAGCCAAGATTATCAAGTTAAATGAGAGATATGGATCAGTTTTCAAGAATTTTGTTCCAGGAGAATCTAGTCAAGTGAAGAAGGAGAAGAAGGCTAATGTTGGTCATATGACTGTCAAGCAATTGAGTTACAGACTTGAAAAGATTGAGGTTAAAATAGAGGCTAAAAAGAAAAATAATAGAAATGGTAAAGTAGGGGTTAACAAACACAATAACTACATACACCTGATAAATATGCTCCTAGAAAAATCTGTGTCAAGTGTTGTAGTGTAAATCATTTATCTGTTAATTGCAAATCTGCCATGCCTACTTCCATAACTGTACCACCTCACTTTCCCACCATGAATGTCATGCCTCATATGCCTATGAATGCTATGTCTACACATAATATGAATGCACAGTTTGCTAATATACCATTTGCACCTAATCCTTATTATGCTGCATTTAGTATGCCACAAATGCCATTTAGCATGCCTTACTAGAATAACATGTTCACTAATAGCATGCCATTCCATGTTAATCATAATATGCATGATAATTCTGATGTAATGAATGGTTTCAAAGGTTCAACTCAAATGACTAAGGATGAATCTGATATCCCCAAGTCAAATGAGATCAAACCTAAGAAACAGAAAAAGAAAGCTAACAAGGCAGGACCTAAGGAATCTTGGGTACCAAAATCAACTTGATTTGATTTTGATGTGTGCAGGGAAACAGAAAGAATCTATGGTACTTGGATAGTGGTTGTTCAAGACACATGACTGGTGATTCTACCATGCTCACAGAGTTCAAGGAGAGAGATGGCCGTAGTATTACTTTTGGAGATGACAACAAGGGTTATACTGTGGGATATGGCTTGATTTCAAAAGACAATGTCATCATTGAGGAAATTGCCTCAGTGGATGGTCTCAAGCATAATTTGTTGAGTATCAGCCAGCTTTGTGATAAAGGTAATTCATTAACCTTCAACTCAGAAGCCTGTGTTGTGACTAATAAGAGCAGCAACAAAGTGGTTCTGTAACACCCCCAGATCCGGGGTCAGGGATCCGGGTCGTCACGGTCTTTCTTTCCACAATATCACTTCACTTAATTAATAATAACTAACCTTATGCTGTGACCCCACACTAACACACACCACAACCCGTTATAGTCTCAGAGATGAAATTGAAATAAGTACAAGTCCTTGAATCCACAATTTAAAAGTTATTACAACCCAAAATGATTACTTGATAAATTTACAGTTAATTGCCATTATCTGCCACAAGTTATAATTATACAATATTTGGTTCCCAAAAGTAGAATGCCTGATCTACCAATAGATCTACCTCTGCAGCTATAGCAGCTACAACATCAACGGGAAGACGCGGGACGCTTCCCACGCGCTTGCGCTGGGTCTGCTTGAGTCTGGCCATCTTTCCTAATTGTTGTTGTGTAATGAAGAAATAAAGCAAGAGTGAGCATTACAGCATGCAAGATAATATATAATGTAAACAATAATGCAAGTATCTCAATGGATAACTTACTAGAATCCTTTATCAAGTGTAAGGTAATTACTTACTAGATATAAGCAGAAACAAGGGATGAAGTTACCAAATACTTCACTATACTTATATCATTTTTAGAAATCTACTTGAACTACTACTGTTCAAAGTATAATAAGTTTCAAAAGGTCATCCCATAGATGAGACCACTAAGTTAAAACTTGAATAGATTCAATCTTTGAAATATTTTTAAAGGAAATAAAGTTACGAGATACTTCATTCAATGGGAACACCATTATAACTGTTTGACCCTGTCAATGCTTTGGCAACCACCCATTCGTAGCCTTTCGATCGAAAAGCTATGGGTAGTGTTGCAGAATTATCCAACTGGATGATGAACTCATTACAGGAGTTTGTCGCGCCAAGAAGACCACTTACGATGATCAGTCGCAGTAGTACAACCCCACCATTTTCTACATATAGAGGAGAACCTGTCGGATTTACTTGTCACCGAACACTTGACTCCTAAGGAATGTACCATCTTGCGGAACTTCCAGGCCATTTGGGCCAATATAATAAGGCTGGGCCGACGCCACTCGACCACTTACGCCACTCCTAGTTCAGATGAAATCCATGACTCTGAAACGTAAAGCTCGTCCTCACCTTCCCCAAGTAGAAACTTGTTGATACGGCTCCACCAAGAAGTCGTATCTAGTTGGAAAGGAAAACTCGCCGATATTTCCCAGGCAATGCCTGTTAATGGATTAACTTGTTCCAAGAATTCTACTTCCCGAGTATTGGGTAAGTAATCAAAACTCTTTTATCAAAATAGCAACCATGTTGCGAATATAAAACATACCACAGAGCCGAATCCCTCAGGTTTTGAGTGAATATTTAAATCCCCTTTGAAAGGAATATCTTAAATAAATAAAAATGAGTTTTTGGGATCCGCTCTAACTTTTAAAAATCATTTTGAAGGCTCGCAAACATTTTTAAGGATGTTTGGAGTAATGCTGATTTAATAAAATAAATCAGTCCCAGTATATTAGAAAATATCTGAATATTATTATTTAAATAATATTCCCATAAAGAATAATCTTTATAAAAATAATTGAAGTAGAAGTTGTAAAACTTATACTTGAAATGAATCTTAAATAACCAAAGATGTACTTATACGAAAGTAATATCTTTATTTGAATAATCAAAAGTAAGTTTGATTATTGATACATTATTCTTTAATAAAATAAAGAATATTATTTAGTAAATAATCGGAGTCATAAGTCCTCGAAGGAATATTCAAAATAATATTCATTAATAAAATAAACGGAGTCATAAGCCCTCGAATGAATATTCAAAATAATATTCAATAATAAAATAAACGGGGTCATAAGCCCTCGAATGAATATTCAAAATAATATTCAATAATAAAATAAACGGGGTCATAAGCCCTCGAATGAATATTCAAAATAATATTCATTAATAAAATAAAGTTATCGAATAAACCTTATTCGATTCATAGTTTTGAAAACTATTCATATATATAAAAATATATATATATATATATATATTATACTCGGGAGCCTCGACTCCCGGTTTTTTGAAAAAGTTCACCTTTGGGTCCCCTATACTAAGGGTATATGCAAATTACCGCTTATCTCTAGCATAGGTATTATCAACTGAATTAACAGATATATGTATCAAGAATACGAAACAGGCATGCATATATACCATATCACATGCTACAATATATCGCAAGAATTTGCTAAATAACCACTATGCATCTATCACAAGATAATGCATGTACAAATGTATACATCACAACAACAGTATAACGGATAGAAAACTTGCCTGAGCGACTGGGGGTTATAAATGGCTTGGGACGAGTCTGGTAACCTATAAACAACATATAAGTTGGAATTAAACCAAAGTCACTTATAAATCTGTACTTTAACCAATTTAGACTCTAACGCTCGCTTTGCGCTCAATGATTCTCTTATGTCGCTCGAGTACCCTCGGCTCCACCATTTTTAATAAATTAACCATTACGAGTTTTAAGGAGATTCTTTCGCGAGTGTCTTACCCACTGCCTAATACACTTTACATAAATGTTTCATACTCCAATTAGTCCTTTTAGGTCTTTAACCTATGTTTCAAAGTAAGGCGAGGGGTAAGGATTCATTCGCGAAACGTCGTTACTTAAAACGGCCGTTTCTCCTAAACCGTACATCGGAATCAAACGAACTACATATCAAAACGAAGCTCGTAACATGAACTATCTAATCATGGAAATGGTCAAAACCTAGCAGTGAGTTCACGTGTCCTAATGTTAAGAACAAAAACAGCCTAAAGTAAATCGGACATTACGACGGCTATGTTTACGCGATTACCCAATTTTAAACCACTCCAAATCAACCCACAATCAATCCACAATCACAACCCAATCAAAATTCCATCCATAACTCACCATAACAGCCCCAAAAACTCCATATTATCAAATTATACTATTCTTAAACTTGAATTTAAACTACACTTAAGTTCATTAATCAACAATCCAAGAACTACCACTCCAAAAACTTCACAAAATCAACTAATCTCTACATTTACAACTAGAAAGCCTCTCATGAATTATAACAACAAAACTAAACCTAATTACTCAAATAAAGTTAGGGTTTGGAGGGGTTATACCTTCCTTGGAGAGTGGAGAATCAAGTGAATAGCTTGGAATCACCCTTAAAGTCCTTATCCAAGCTTAATCTAAACAAAACTTCAAGAACAAAAAATTCAGTTCTTGAAAAACACTATTCACCATCTTCTTCCATGATTTTTAGGAAGAGATTGTGAATGATTTAGGAGCTCAAACTTATAGGATATCCATAACTATACATAAGGAGTCTTAGATAATTACCTTGCAATTTACCAAAGCTTGGAACTAGGTTTTTGACTTTTCTTTCTCTGGAAAAGAAGAAAAGCCGAGAGCTTGATGAAGAATGGGGAGAAAATTTTATTTTTTTGGTGAAAATGAATTGTTGGCTTGGTTGGTTGACATTTTGATTTGTTTTGTTACCTTTTTACCATGGTAATTTTTGTGTGGTTCTAATTCAACCAACAACACACTTGCTTGGTCATGCTTATGTCACCATGTGATGTCACCCTCCCTCCTTTGTCCTCTTCTCATTGGTTTGATGACATCATCCCCACTAATCTCTTTGATTAGCTTTTAATTATTTGGCTAATGACCGCTGATCTGTTATACGGTTCGCTTAACTTTCGTTTTCGTTTATCGTTTGAGGGATCATACCCGGGATCTTATTACTTAGGTTCCCTTAACCTTTCTCAATACATTATATTCCTTTTTATGATCCTCTATTAAAATCCTTGAATTTAAATCCTTTTTATCCTGTTACCTTATACTCAATTCTTTCGATATCTCGTGGATTTTCGGGAAAAATCAAAAGGTTCGAATTTGGATTCTGACGATCTTTATATACACTTATATATCATATAGAGTACCAATAAAATCTCAGAATATCCATAAAAGAACCCCTACATAGTGTGACATGAACAATTTTCATATTCAGCAATATCGGCAAAAATATTATTCATAAGGGTTACAAAAAGTTCAAAATTTTGGGGTTATTACAGGTTCTCACTGGTGTGAGAAAAGGAAATGTGTACCTAGCTGACTTCAACTCATCAAATGCAGAATCTGTTACTTGTCTTCTCAGCAAAGCAAGTCAGGATGAAAGTTGGTTATGGCACAAGAAGTTATCCCATTTAAACTTCAAGACCATGAATGAACTAGTAAAAAAAAAACTGGTTAGAGGCATTCCTCTAGTGGAGTTTTCTAAGGATGAATTGTGTGATGCCTGTCAAAAAGGAAAGCAGATCAAAGCATCATTCAGGAAGAAGCTTGATTCAAAAATTGAAGAACCTTTGCAACTGCTACACATGGATTTGTTTGGACCAGTCAATGTGTTGTCCATTTCAAGGAAAAGATTTTTCCTAGTAATTGTAGATGATTTCTCAAACTTCTCTTGGACATATTTCCTAAAGTCTAAAGATGAGGCTAGTGAAATCATCATCAATCACATAAGGCAAGTCAATAATCATCCTGATTTCAAAGTAAGAAGAATCAGGAGTGACAATGGAACTGAGTTCAAGAATTCTGTCATGAGAGCATTTTGTGAAGAAAATGGAATTTTGCATGAGTTTTTAGCAGCAAGAACTCCACAACAGAATGGAGTAGTGGAAAGGAAGAACATATCACTTATTGAAGCTGCCAGGACAATGCTTGAAGAATCTAAATTACCAACATATTTATGGGCTGAAGCTGTAAATACTGCATGCTACACTCAGAATATTTCTCTGATTAATCAAGCAAAATGCATGACTCTCTATCAATTATTCAAGAACAAGAAGCCAACTCTAAATTTTCTTCATGTCTTTGGCTGCAAATGTTATATCTTGAGAAATTAAATTGATAAGAATGGGAAGTTTGATGCCAAAGCAGATGAAGGAATTTTTGTTGGATATGTTGTTAGTAAAGCATATAGAGTCTACAATCTAAGAACCAACATTGTTATGGAATCAATAAAGGTTGTGTTTGATGATAAAAAGATTGAAGGACTGCAAGATGGAGACTACCATGAGAGCCTCAAATTTGACAATGTAGAAATGGTTAGTGATGACAGTGATGATGAAAGTGATCAAGAAACAGTATCAAAGGATAATGCAGAAAAATCTTCTACCAATGAAGCACAAAATTCAACATTTGTCGAGTTGCATAATGCTTAATCCGTTGGGTGACAATCTACCTTATCCATCGGAAGGCAACCTGCTTCATCCGTCGGTACTCAAAATTCACCATCCGTCGGGTTATCAAAAGGAGCTGGGAGTCAGGATAGATCACTTACAGAAAGCTCCCCTTTCTCAAATCAAAGATCCATTAACTCAGGGGGAGTTTCTAACAATCAAAACTTAATCACACATCAAGACAACAATGAGGCCTCTTCATCTAGAGCTAATCTACCTCAACAAAGAAAATGGAAAAAAGATCACCCCTTTGAGCTCATCATTGGTGATGTATCTTCTAGAGTTCAAACAAGGAGAGCAACTCAAGAAGAATGTATGTACAACATCTTTCTTTCTAAGGAAGAACCAAAGAAGGTAGAAGAAGCTTTGTTGGATCCTGATTGGATTTTAGCTATGCAGGAGGAGCTAAACTAATTTGAGAGGAATAAGGTATGGAAGCTGGTGCCCAATCCTAGAGGAAAGAATCCAGTTGACACCAAATGGGTATTCAGAAACAAGATGGATGAAAATGGCATAGTAGTCAGGAACAAAGCTAGATTGGTTGCTAAGGGCTATTGTCAATAAGAAGGAATAGATTTTTATGAAACATTTGCTCCTGTTGCAAGACTTGAAGCCATCAGAATTTTCTTAGCCTATGCAGCCCATGCCAATTTCAAGGTCTATCAAATGGATGTCAAAAGTGCCTTTCTGAATGGAGACATGGAGGATGAAGTCTATGTTAGTCAGCCTCCTGGTTTTGAAGATCCAAATTTTCTAGAATATGTCTACTATCTTTTGAAAGCACTTTATGGACTGAAGCAAGCACCTAGAGCCTGGTATGACAATTTATCAAAGTTCCTTTTGGAAAATCACTTCACAAGAGCACTGTAGATAAAACTTTATTCTTTAGAAATGTTAATGGCTCTAGTATACTTGTTCAAATTTATGTAGATGACATTATTTTTGGCTCTACAGATGAAAAACTTTACAAAAAGTTTGCCAAATTGATGCAGAGTAAGTATGAAATGAGTATGATGGGAGAACTAACTTACTTTCTTGGTTTACAACTTAAGCAAGTTAGTGATGGAATATTCATTAGTCAAACTAAATACATTTATGATCTTTTAAAGAAGTTTGATCTAATGGATTGCACATCTGCAAAAACTCTCATGGCCACTGTAACTAAGCTTGAATTAAACACTACTGAAAAGTCTGTGGATATTTCAAGTTATAGGGGCATGGCTGGCTCACTTCTATACTTAACAGCTAGTAGGCCAGATATAATGTTTGCTACATGTTTGTGTGCTAGATTTCAGGCTGATCCTGGAGAATCTCACTTAGTAGCTATTAAGAGAATTTTCAGATATATCAAGGGAACACCAAAACTTGGCATTTGGTACCCTAGAGATTCTGGTTTTGATCTAACTGGTTATTCAGATGCAGATTATGCAGGTTGTAGAATTGACAGAAAAAGTACAACAGGAACTTGTCAATTTCTAGGAAATAAGCTTGTGTCCTGGTTCAGTAAAAAACAAAATTTAGTTTCTACCTCTACAGCTGAAACTGAATATATTACTGCTGGCAGTTGCTGTGCACAGATTTTGTGGATGAAAAATCAATTGCTAGACTATGGTCTGCAAGTTGAGAGGATTCCTATTTTCTGTGATAACACAAGTGCAATTGCCATCACTGAAAATCCTGTACAACATTCAAGGACAAAGCACATAGATTCATAAGGGAATATATAATGAATGGTACTGTGGAACTACATTTTGTTCCAAGTGAAAAGCAGCTTGCAGATATTTTTACCAAGCCACTGGATGAATCCACCTTCTCAAGGTTGGTAAGTGAGTTAGGTATGCTTAATTATTCTTAAATCTTTTCAGATAATTTGCAGGTTGTTATGCAGCCAAAAATTTAATTGATTTTTCAGCCTAAGATGGAATTTTGGCTAAGTCAAAATTTACATCTCGACGGATGATCTTTATCTATCGAGTTTGATCATCCGTCGGAATATTGCTTGTAAATAAAAATCAATTATTTTTCTGGAATATCTTATAACTCAACAGATAACAGTCTATCCTTATCCGTCGAATTGTCTTAATCTTAGCCGTTAATTTCCTGAACATTATCCATCGAGTATACTTACAGTTTATAAGCATAACACGACGGATAATTGATGGAATTTTAACAGTTTATTTTTAAACGGCTATTTTAGGAAATTTTCATTGGTTACTTTATTTTACTTTATTATTTTTGACAGTTATTTTTGAGATAGTATAAAAGCTTATTTCATTTCCATTGCCTTTCTTTTATCATTCTCAAATTATCTGTTCTAAATTCTCTCTTTCTCAAAAGCAATTAGCATCACTATCTCTACAATTTCCACTCTCTAACAATGGCACCAGTAGTCAAGATCATGTCACAAACTGGATACATCTATGAGAAGAACAACTTCACGACCCTAGTAAACAAGGAGATTCAACATTCAAGTGACTACCACAAAATGATGGATTTTGTGAAGAACTGCAAACTCAGCTATGCAATGCTAGAATCACCCATCATCTTCTGTGAGGTTCTTGAAGAAATGTGGACTACTGCTTCATACAACTCGACAGATAAGACCATCACACTCACCATTAAAGGTAAGGAGTTCTGTATTAATAGTGATGTTATCAAAGCATGTTTCAAGATTCCTGATAACACTGTTACCTCACCACACACATACATTGATATAGTTAATATGCTTAATTCCATGAACTATGTTGTCTCTACTTCTAAGTTAAGTGACAGTAGGAGATTGGGTCCTAGGAAGGAATGGAGTTTCATGTGTGATGTAGTGACCAAGGTCTTTTCTGGTAAAATCAGTAATTTTAATCTGTCAATATTTCCATGCTTAACATAATTTACATTCTAGTTACGGATAAATTATTTAATTTCAGTGATCTTGTTTTGTTTGAGTTGGGATTTAAATTAGGAGAGTTAAAAATGTTTATTATGCTAGATTTTTCATGATGTTAGCTAACCACCTCTCTGAGGAAATTGTACTTGAGAACCCAAATAACAAATTAGATTGTTGGGTACAAGAGAGAAGAATTATTGCAGATTTGAACAGGGAAAATCATCATAGAGAAGTGCCACTCTTCTATTTCCCTGTAATGGAAGCACCTCAGGTAAGTGAGGTAAGTTCATCTATCCCTACTATTCCAACCTCACAAATTTCTTTGAATTCTAGTGTAGCAATGGCAATTGTGTCAATGACCCAACAGTTTCCTACCCAAGCTACTAAATCATCAAAAATTTCAAAATCCAAATCAAAGAAAGCCCCCTCTGGTATCTCTCAAAAGATGCCAGTTGCAAAATCTACCAAAACCAAAGAGGGGAGTGTGAAGGTGGGTAAGGTAGGTGAGAGACAGGGTGAACATAAAAGAAGCCCTAAAAATAAGGATGGAGAGTTGAGTGGTTACCAGCCTAGCCACACTGCAGTTTCCCAACAAACTGCAGTGATTAATAAGGATATAAGCTCATTTCTAGTTGCATCCTCCCAAAAGGATGTGGCTATTGAACAAAGCTCTCAGCCAAGAGCACAGGCCAAAAGGGTAAGGGACACTAGCTCACCCCAAACTTATGCCAGAAAGAAGAAATCCAAAACCTTTGGGGATGCACAGGGTTCACACACTGTGCAAACTGGTGCTAAAGACACAGTCACTGCACCTTCACAAATTCAGCTTGATGTGGCTCCAATAAATGGGAGTCACAGCCAAAATCATTAGTTATAGAAGCACCTCAAACACCAAATTCTCTCACAAACTCTCTGTATGTGGACATGATCAACACATCAATACCTGATTCCCCTTCTTTAACTTTGTTGGGGAAGCCAAAATCTATTGCAAGTGAGCATCATCTTTTGGATGATTTGTTGGCTCACTTGCTAATTCTTTCAGGAACTGTTGAAACATCTGTGCCCAAAATCTCATCAATCAGCACAGAGTCCATAATACTTTCAATTCCAAGTTCATTCATTTCTACTCTCTCGATGGATATTGCTCATCCGTCGAGTAGTGACTGTATCCTGACGGATAATCTTAACAGCATTAATCCATCAGATAGTCAAACTGCTAACCCGATGGATATTCCTCATCCGTCGGGTGTCTCTGCACAACTTCAAATTTCATCTATTATCTCTAGTACAGAAGACTTAGTGGTTGTACAGTCACTCTTAGGATTGAGGGAAGAGAGTTTTATGAGTGAGAGTCTGGGTTGCTCCCAGGAAAAAGGAGAGGAAAAGAGTGAAAATATGCAATCCATTTCTTCAGGATTGGAAAAAGAGAGTGAGAGGAGTCCCACCTTAGATGGTGAAGGTGAGGGTGTGAGGGTGGGAAGCCAGGGTGAGACCCTGATGTAACACAAGAGAGAATAAGAGAAAAATGCAGGTACAGGAGCTATAAGGATGGATGTCATTTCTAGTGAGTTAATGAATGTCCGGGATGCAGACAGGGAGGGACTATCTCAGCAATCTCAAGCTGTTATAGATTTCACCTCCCTTGATGCTGAGGCATTTACTCACCCTGTTCCAGCTTATCAACTTCTAGCTAAACAGGGCAATGATAATGCAGAAAGGATGCTCAATTTGGTGCATACCACTCAGTCAATGCTAAGAGCTAAGGATGCCATCACAGCTTTGTCCTCTACAGCTGGTGATGTTGATTATGAGACTGGTGGTTCAGCAGATTTCTTTGGAGATGAAGGTGGAGATAGTGAAAAAGAGCCATTGGACATAGGGGGAGAAGTAGGTTCCAGTTCAAGATCAGGCATGTCATCATGGGCATTTTCAAAACATTGTGATGAACACTACTTCAAGATAACCCTGATCCAACTCATAAAATCAGACAAATTTTGCTCTTCAAACCACTACAAATGCCAACACCAAAAAGCTCCTTCAAGTACATCTTGCTTCTCTGCAACTACAACAGATTCAAGGCTTCCAACATGCTAGTGATGTCAACATCATCAAGGGTGATATTGATGAGATGAAAAAGGCTACTTCTGATAAGATGGACTCTAAGCTTCCAGAAGCTACAATGCTTGATATCAAGAAACAACTCAGGAAAAATTCTGATCTTGCCACAAAGATAGATGCCTTGGATACAAGAATGTCAGCTATGGAAGCATCTCTAACAGCCATTCATCTTCATGAAGCTCAACAGACGGACTTGCTTCAGAAACTGGTGGCTGCACAAACCTCCTCCTCTACTCAACTTAATGATAACAAAAAGGGGGAGAAAGGACCAAGTGAGGGGGAGATGCTTCAAATTCAAATCAGTAAAGTAATTGTGCCTACAATTGCTTTCACCAAGCCACCAGTTACAGATAGTATTGATCTGATCAATGAAGCATCAGCCAATTTAAGAGCAGCTGAAAAGGAGCAGCTGAAACCAATCAACTGGGAGAAGATTGATGAGGACATTCAGAAGAAGTTTAGGCTAGTAAAGAAGCCATAAAAGTCATCCATTCATCACTCTCAAGTCAGACAAATCTCTGTGAATGAAATGAGCATGAACTATCTAGAAAGGGGACGCCATCCTGCATCAAACATCCAAAGGCTGAAATAATTCTGAAGCCAAGGGTAAACTATCTAAAATCATCATTAAAGAACCCTTTGGATACAGTGTATGAGACACCTAAGCCTGATGAGAAGAAACTGTTATCAAGGTCAATTGCCTTCTACAAAAATCCAGCTGATTCAGCTTTAAGAAGGAGGATTACTAAAGTTTTTAGGAATGGGAAAGAAATTTGTGTGATGGCTGGACATCCTCAATTTTCTCAAGCAAAGAGGGAAGAAAAGGCAAGATTAAAGCACGAAAAGAAGCAAGCTATTCTAAATGCTAAAAAGCCTAAACAAAAGAAAGAGCAAGCTGCTATCTTGGCCAAGCTACAAGCTGTGAAACCAACACAACAGATCCAAAGAAGCAAGTTGAATCACAATAGAAGAAATCTCAGAGATACAAGGAATTGGCCAAAAGAACCAAAAGGAAATTGGACTTTGCTGGTAAGGAATTGGAGGATCAGTTTCCCAAGGAATCCACTCCAACTACAACTCAAGCATTAAAACCTTATGTGGTATTTGAAGACATCAAGGTGGTGGATCCTTACAGGAACATTCACGGTGAACCTATTGTGCCTAAGGATGAACAAATAGACTGGAAGAGCCTACCAATTCCTGACTTCAATCTGCCGATCCTTAACAAGCTAAAGAGAACAAAGTCAAGAGCAGTAAAGAAAGTGAAGGTGTCACCTCTCAAATCCAAATCTCTAGTCAAAGCTCAATCTAAAGTCAACAAGGGAGATTACATGTACTTGTGTGACATCAAGGAATTCTCTAATCTAAATCTCTATCTGGATGAACTAGAAGAAGTGAGAGGGATTGATGCATACAGAAATCTACCTGAAAAGTTAGTTTTCAAGTACAAGGGAGGAAAGGAGATTCAATGGCCACTTCACAGGATCCTTCAAGAAAGCCAAGTTGTACTGATAAAGGTTTATTCATCTTTCAAGAAGAACTTTGGGTTCAATGTAACTGCAAGAAGACTGGTTCTAAAGAAGATTGAAGAACTGAGGAGTATTAGAGCTAAATATGCACTCCTAAAGACTCTAATTATTCCTTACACAGGGAAAAGAGTGCATCTAAGGCCCTACTGGCTGATGGAGTTCATGGATGACAAAGGAGTTAGAAGATTTTTCAGATTAGAAGACCAATTGAGCATCTCTACCAATGAGACTCTCTTGGAGATGCAAGAAAAGCTAAATCTCTCAGAATCTGATGAACTGGAATTCCACAGACAGCTCCAAAATCAGATAGAAGAAAACAACAGAAAGCTTGGAAAGAGATCCAAACCTTCAAGAAACTAGATAAATCCGCTCAGGCTAGAGGAGCACCTTGAAAATGACTGTGAGCTAAACTTTGTACATTTTGATTAATGATGCACTTTAAAGTTTTATCTACTTACTTTCAAAGTTGTATTTTTAGGGTGTTTTGTTATCATTAAGTTTCTCTTAATTTATGGCTACAATTCCAGTAGACATAAATTGGGGAAGATTGTTATATATATATTGTGTACTTGATGATTTCTTTAACAAAACATCTTGGTAGATTTTACTTAGTGAAAAATGTAGCACTCGACGGATAAGGATTATAGTCCCGACGGATAACTCAATATAGTCCCGATGGATGATGATTTATTATCCATCGAGTGAGTAGCTTATGTAACAATAAGTTTGTAGCACATTTCTGCATACACATTGTTTAGATTTCGTAGTAGTACTAAAGTCATGTTGAATTTAAATAGATATGCAGAATAGGTTGATTAATTATACATAGATGATGTCTTGTAATCCTGAATAAATGAAATGAAGTCAAGTGCTGGATTGTTACCCGACGGATAAACAACAATGTCATTCGACGGATGATCAACAAGATAACCTGACAGATGATCATGAACCCGACGGATAAAGAATTCAAACATCTGTTGACAGTGACAATACAGTCACATGTGTCGAGTGTATGTAAATGGAATGCGGAAGCCTAATCAACTGGGTTTTACAGAACAAAGAAGCATTGCCATTTCCATGCTATTATGGAGATATTCAAAGATGCTGGAATAGAGTAATGAAGTAGCATAGTATTAGACTTGATAGTTTTTGTTTTTATTATCTTGTCTTATTGCTTTGTAATCTTGGTGATATATATACCAAGAAGCAGCAAATAGAACGACTAACTAAGAAACCAAGAGAGAAACATTTGTAAGCTATATTCTTAGCATTTCTCTACAATCTTAGTTATTGAAAATTTGTAAGCAGCTGTAAGCTAATTGCTACACAGAGTTCTCTTGATATATTATATATATCTCTGGTGGATACATTCAAATCCACCATAAAGTTTTTAAAGACTTGTGTTTTTAATTACTTGTGTTTTGATTCATTTCAAGTTATTATTCGGCACTCTGCAAATCAATTCACACTGATATATATATTTAAGTTAAAACAATCTTATTTTTGAAAAAGTTTCAAGAATTCCATTCAACCCCCCTTCTGTAATTCTTGTTGCATTGTTAAGGGACTAACAATATATACTGAATATTTTGCTATTTGGTCGCGTTAAGATATCAAACTTGGTTCATTTCTTCTTGACCAAGACTTTCATGAGTATTATAAGAATGCTCATATATTGTTAATTATTATACATGTTATTTTGGTGGGCTTGTTGCTCACCCTTACTTTATTCTTTCATCACACAAAAACAGCTAGACAAGATGAACAAGACCAAACTCCCCATTCGCGAGTGGAAAGGAAACGTTCCGCAGTTTCCTGTAGGCGTTGATGCCGCTGTAGCTGAGGTAGGAACTACCAATAGGCTAGGATTTCAACTTTTGATGTACCAGACTTATGTATATTTATGAATTTTAATAATGGCAAAGAATATGTAAATTTATTCAGACCCCTTTTAAGGTGTAATGACTAATAGTTGTAGAATAACATGAGTTGTATTATTTTTGGTATTCATCTTTGAGACTATAACTTGAGGTGTGTGTGGGTACATATTACGGGGTCACGGTAGCAGTAGTTGGTTGTTTACTAAGATTAAGTGTTGTTAATCGAAATGGAACTCGTGACAACCCGGATCCCGACCCTGGATATGGGGGTGTTACACTTGTTATACAAGTATACAAGTCTTTGTCCAAGAAACTGACAGCTTCCACTAGTGCTCTTTCTGTCAACCCTGCATCCAGCAAAATCTGCATCTGTGCATTCAACAGCTTCAAAACTAGTTCCCTTAGGATACCATAATCCCAAGTTTGGAGTCCTCTTCAAGTATCTAAAAATTTTCTTTACAGCCATCAAATGTGATTGTTTTGGATTGGCTTTAAATCTTGCACACAAACATGTTGCAAACATGATGTCTGGTCTACTTACATTTAAGTAAAGTAATGATCCAATCATTCCTCTATAGCTTGAAATATCTACATTCTTGCCCTTTTTATCTTCATCCAACTTTGTTTCTGTAGACATAGGTGTAGATGCGGGTGAACAATAAATCATGCCAAACTTTTTCAATAAATCTTTGACATACTTAGTTTGGCTGATGAAGATTCCATCACTTCTTTGACTGACTTGAAGTCCAAGAAAGTAACTTAATTCCCCCATCATACTCATTTCATATTCACTCTGCATAAGCTTAGAGAATCTTTGGCAAAACTTTTCATTAGTAGGATCAAAGATAATATCATCCACATAGATCTATACTAGGATCATATCATCACCATGCTTCTTGTAGAAGTGAGTTTTATCAATGGTACCTCAAGTAAATCCATGCTTAATAAAAAATTCTGATAGTGTGTCATACCATGCTCTAAGTTCTTGTTTAAGTCCATAGAGAGCCTTGAGGAGCTTATATACAGAATTTGGAAATTCTGGATCTTCAAAGTCAGGTGGCTGTTGCACATAAATCTCTTCTTCCAACTCACCATTAAGGAATGCACACTTCACATCCATTTGATATACCTTGAAATTTGAATGTGCGGAAAATTCTAGAAAAATCCTTATTGCTTCAAGTCTTGCAACTGGAGCAAAAGGTTTATCATAATCAATTCCTTCCTCCTGTGAGTAGCCTTTTGCAACCAGCCTTGCTTTATTTCTGATAATAATTCCATTTTCATCCATCTTGTTCCTGAACACCCATTCTGTTCCAATTATACTTCTGTTCTTTGGTGCATGAACCAATTTCTAAACTTTGTTTCTTTCAAACTAATTTAGCTCTTCTTACATTGCAAATATTCAATCAGGATTAAGAAGGGCTTCTTTAGTTTTCTTTGGCTCAATTTGTAACAGAAAATATGCATGAAGGCATTTATTTGCAGTTGTACTTCTAGTCCTCACTCCAGCAGTTGGATCACCAATAATTGCTTCTCTAGTGTGACTTCTATCCCACTTCCTTGTGTGAGTTTGTTGACTTGTATTTTCAGCTTCTTCTTCATCACTGGCATGACTTCCAGAATTTTATCCTCTTTCTCCCCCTGAGTTTGTGCTATCAAATTCAGGTGTTTGAGATGAGCTTCTATTTTCATGATTCACTTGTTCAGTAGACTCTTCGTCAATCCTGTGATTTGTGTTGATTTCGGCTTCATCATCAGAATCACTATCAATGTTGAGATTTCCAAACTTAAGGGTTTCAGCTTCATCTTCATCAAGGTATTCTAAGCCTAGACACTTGTCATCATCAAAAGTAACATCTGTGCTCTCCATAATTTTCTTCAATTTAATCACATAGACTTTATATGCAGTTCTTTACAATGAATATCCCACAAAAATTGCCTCAAAAACTTTAGAGTCAAATTTTCCCACATATTCTGAGTTATCCTTCAACACATAGCCCTTGCTTTCAAACACATGAAGATGCTTCACGGTAGGATTTCTTTTAGACAAGATTGAGTAAGGTGACTTTCCAAGATTCTTATAAATGAGATATCTGTTTTGAGTATAGCATGCAGTGTTCACAGCTTCTTTCCTAAAACTAGTTGGCAATTTTGCATCTTGCAGCATTGTTCTAGCAGCCTCTACTAGTGTTCTATTCTTTCTCTCAAATACCCCATTTTGCTGAGGTGTTCTAGCAGTTGAGAATTCTTGAACAATGCCCTTATCTTTGCAGAATTCAGTTAAGGTTGAATTCCTGAATTATGTTCCATTATCACTCCTCAACCTTTTTACACAGTTCTGATCTTCAACCTACTTCTCAATCTTCTTGATGTGTTCAATTATAATGTGTGGAGTTTCATCTTTGGAGTGCATAAATTTTATCCATCTATATCTTGAGTAGTCATCCACCATCACAAGTGCATATCTTTTTCTTTAAATTGATTGGACATTAACTGGTCCAAATAAGTCCATGTGAATAAGTTGCAAAGGTGCACTTATAGAATTCACAGTTTTACTCTTGTGACTTGATCTTTTCATTTTCCCTTTTTAACAAGCATCACAGACTTCATCTTGAGCAAAATCCATATTAGGAATGTCTCTCATTAACTCCTTTTTGACCAAAGTGTTAATTGCCTTGATATTCAAGTGAGACAGATTCTTATGCCATAGCTTGCTTTGTTCAACAGATTCCTTGGTGTAGAAGCAACACATTCCATCCTTATTTGCTGAGTCCAGGTCTGCAACAAATAAGCTTCCTTTCCTTGCTCCTTTCAGAGAAACTTCACCAGTTTTCTTGCTGATAAAAGTGCATTCTTCTTTGTTGAATAAACCTTTAAAACCTTTATCTTCAAATTGCCTAACACTGAGAAGACTCACTTCAAGACCAGCTATCAGTGCTACATCATCAATGACAATATTTCCAGAAATTAATTTGCCATATCCCATTATGAAGCCTTTGATGTTATCTCTAAAAGTCATTAATGGACCAGCCTTCTCCTTAAACTGTGATAGCAGGGCCATATCACCTATCATATGTCTTGAGCATCCACTGTGTATGATCCATATGACTTTCTTCTTTTTTCCCTGCACACAATGAGTTTAAGTGTGTTTAGCAACCCAAGCAGTGTTGGGTACTTTCTTCTTGTTAACAGAGTGAGCAGAATCAGAATGAGTTATTTTAGATAAAATAGAATTCATTGACTGTTAAGCATTTTCCCTTTTTGATGTAGATCCAATTTTTACTTCTTTGAGGTCTACTCTCAACTTGTGGCAACTTTTCATCACTTTCAAGTTGCAAAGGATGCAATCAAACTTGTCACAGAATGAGTAGGGATCATTTGCATCTGCTTCATTGTACTTGCATGCTCCTTCTACTGGCTTGCTAACACCCTTTTTACAAAGGTGAGTTAGATGATTCACAGAGCCATATTTTTGACATTATTTTCTTGGAGCATCGGCAGCATAAGCAAAATTGTTGCTTTTGTTAATCCCAATCTTTCCACTTTTATTCTTCTTTTTCTTTCTTGTATCTTCAGTTTTCATTTCCTTGACTGGTGTCTTGGAATCTTGGTTGGTCATGGGCTTCTTTTCAGTTTTGGAAGATGGAGTTGTTTCTGTATTTTTCTTCTCATTGTCTTCATCAACAATTTCTTGCTTTATGATCAACTCTGCTTCACTGATGTCTACTTCACATACTTTGAATATAGGTGAACCAACCTTTATCAGCATAGCTGGATGATAAGTGGATTTTATATCTACTTGGAACGCTTCATTACAGGCTTAAGTTGGTGTTTTGGACTCAAGTTATTGGTATTTTTGATGTGTTTTTGTGTTATTGCATTTTAGGCATCAGTTAAATGAAGAAAAGAGCTTTTCAAAGAAATGTGCTGAAAATAGATCAGGATTGGAAGCTTAGACCATTCTCAAGTTGTATAGAATCTCGTTCGTTTCGCGTGGGCAGTTGAATCGCCTAATTCTGACGAGCAAAACTCAAGATACGACCAAAAGAAGAATAGTCAGAATTTTTCCAGAATCTCAGCACGGCCGCGCCAGAGTCAGCACGCCCGCGCCGCTGAAACACTATTCCAGCGCGGTCGCGGCTGAAAGCAGCGCGCCTGCGCCCGGTTTCTGCCCCAGAATCCTGATTTTAGTCAAAATTGAAGATTTTGAGAGTCCTGGTCATCATGGAGCCTATATATACCAATTAAAAGATGTTTTTAACAATAAGGAGCCTTGGGAGAGCAATAAGAAGACCTAGAGAGCACGAGAAGGCTACGGAGAAGAAGACTTTTGTTTTCTTCAATTTATGCGATACTTGGATTAGGGCTGTCAAAAAAATTCGAAAAATCCGATATTCGTCCAAAAAATTCGCATCTGTATCCGAGAAAAAGCGGATATTATCCGTATCCGAATTAGGGATATTCGAATCCGAAACTAAATACATATATGATATTTAAATTATATAAATATATAATTATATATAATTTAAAATTTATTTTTTTAGTTTATAGAGTGTGTAAATGTATTAAATAATACATTTATACAAATTTTATATAATTACACACATACTTTATACATATATAAATATATTATTTGTATTTAATCGTAGAAAATGTTTTATAATCATCATCAAAACGGTAGGGGCAACAAAAAAATTCAAAAAATCTGATATTCGTCCGAAATATCCGCATTCGTATCCGAGAAAAAGCGGATATTATCCGTATCCGAAATAAAGCAGATATTATCCGTATTCGAATTTGATGATTGCGGATGCGGATACGGATATAGGCATATCTGTATCCGAATTATCCGTTTGACAGCCCTAACTTGGATGCTTGTTTTCGATTTGTCTTTGAACCCTAGTACTCTTATATTGTTTATTATCATGCTTTCATTGGAAACCATGGTGATGATGAGTCCGATTATGAACTAATCGTTATCGTGGGTTTCTAACGGATTTACTTATGGATTTTTATAGTTAATTTGTTTCAATATCTTAGTGTGTGGTGATTGATTGATATCCTAGTATTGGTTGTGCTTATTCATCTTATGTGCGTAGCTAACATATAAGATAGTGTGTTAAACTCTATTTAAGCGACAGTGAATATAGAGGTTTAGAACTTGCCATGCTAGCATAAGTTCATGTATTATTGTTATGCATGATTCGTAGGTAATTTTACCCATCTTACTTGCCCTATGTAATCACGATAGATAACTTGTGCATTAAACCGTTATGTTTTCAATTCTTATAGACATATAAGGACTAAGCATAATTGGTGTCTATTCAACTTCTATCTCTTTTGTGGATGCTTGGTAGTAGGATATTCGTACAACGAAAGTTGGCGTTTACTAGTTTCGTGTTATTTGATTAGTGTCATCACCATTACATGCTAAGGTTAAGAGTAAAAAGACTATTGAATGAAGTATTTAATGAAGTTAGGATCCCATGTTTGTCATATATATTAACTCAACCATTCTCGTTCTCTTAGTTGTCATTGTTAGTTTAGTTCTTAGTTATAAACAATCTCAACTTGTTATTTATATTAGCATTGGATAATAACCATATCATTGTTGCATAGGTGCATATTCTTAAATTAACCAAAGAGTTTCTTTGGGAACGAATTTGATTTATATCTTATACTACTTGCGAACGCGTATACTTGCGTGTAGTTTAGCGCATATTTTCGCCCTAACACTGGAACATCTTCATTTTCTGTTGATTTTCCTTTACCACCTATATCTTTCTTCTTGATGTTCAAAGCATCATAATTAAGACCAATAGCTATGTTAGCACATGGCTTATTTTTCTCATGGTATTGTCCAACCAACTCAGATGCATTCCTGAAAGATTTCAGTTTAACTTCATTTTTTTCAATCTTTTCTCTTAACACGGCTTCAATCTCATTGGCACACTTCAGCTTATTTTTCAAGTACTCATTTTCTTGCTTGACTGACTCAAGCTCCACAAGCAGTAGATCCATCTTTTGCTTTTTACTCTCAAGCTTCTCATTAGCCTTTGTTAGTCTGTTGACTTCCTCAGTAGCTGCTACTAGGCTAGTGTGTATATGAAACATCTCCACACTCATCTTTTCCACAGTCTTCTTATATTGACTAGCATTTAAATCAATAGTGGTTAGAGTTGGTACCTTTGGTTTTGAAGTGGATGCTTCTCCATGCTCAAAAGCCATAAGTGCATAGTTTCCAATGTCTTCATCCTCACCATCAACATCAGTATCATCCCAACTCTTTCCTTTTGCAATATACGCTTTTCCAGACTGTTTTTTCAAGAGAGCTTCATACTTTGCTTCCAGCTCAAGATAAGCCTTGTCTTTCTTCACCTTTTTAGGCTTTCTGCATTCGGTAGCAAAGTGACCCAACTCATCACAGTTGAAGCACCTTATCTTTGATCTGTCCACAGATCATATTTTGTAGCCACCTTTGCTAACTTAATTGTACTGAGCTTTTGGTTTCCAATTGTTACTGTTGGAAGATTATCCCTTGCCTTTGAAAAACCTTGGCTTCTTGACTCTTATATTTGAATATTTTCTAGCCAAGTAAGCCATGGACTGATCCATTTCATCTAGTTCATCCAAGGTGTAATATTCATCTTCCTCCAGTTCCAACACAACTTGCTTCTGAGGTCCTTTGTTCTTTTGTTCCATAGCTTGAATAGCTGGAACTTGATCATCTTGCTCATCTTCACATTTTTCTCTATCATTAACAATCAAAGCACTTGAACCATCAACAACATGACCATGGTGTGCTTTTAATGACTTCATTTGCATCATTTCAAGTTCATAAGTTTTCAAGATTCTATATAGAACTTCCAAAGTTATTCTGCTTAAATCTTTTCCTTCTCTAATGGCTGAAATTTTTTGTTCATGATGGTCAGGAAGAGCTAGCAAGAACTTCAAGTTAACCTCCTCAGCTTCATAATATTTATCATGTAGATGCAAGTCATTTATCAATTTATTGAATCTTTCAAAAAATTCAGTGATTCCTTCTTTTGGTTTAGCCATAAACCCCTCATACTGAGAAACTGGAATCCTCCTTTGATTTGATCTATCCTCCTCTATTCCTTCACATAAGATCTCTATTTTCTCCCAGGTCTGTTTGGCTGTGTCACAGTTGACAATATTGTTGTACATTACATTGTCAAGTGACTCTATTAAGATCAGCTGCAAGCCACTATCTAAAGAAATTTTTTCTTTTCAGTTTCACTATATTCTGATGGATCTTTAGGAGCATAATGTGTCAAAATAACCATTTCCCCATCTGTAGATTCCTCAACTCTTACCATGGGAGTGAAAAGCCCATTTTTGAGAATCTGAATATATAGTGGATTGGTCATTCTAATAAACATCAACATTTTCTTCTTCCATAATGTATAGTTAGATCTGTCAAAGGTGGGGATCTTGATACTGCTTAGCTTCTGTGTATTCATTCTTCCAAGATCTTTAATCTGTTTGCTTTCAGATTTTTCTCTGACACCACTTGTTGGGTAATGAATATAACACAGAGGAAGGGGGTGAATGTGTTTTAGACAATTTTAATGGCTTTTTAAACTTTTAAGAATGGTGAACAAAGTAATCTGTATTGTGAAGATAATGTGCTTTAACAGAATAATTAAAACATGCACATGAACACACTTATCTTTCAAAACTCACTTAATTTTATATTAAAATCAAGCTAGTGTTTTGATACAAATTTATGGGTTCTTAGTATGTTAAGAACTCAGCTTCTCTCTTGAGAGTTACAAGATATTTCAGATCAATTTGTTACTTCTTAAAACAAAGCATCCAGTGTTTACTTTATAGAACAGTAAACACTGGTTTTTACACAGCATGCAACAATATGTACTAAACCCTACTTTTGGATAACTAGATCTTTCTATTTCTGGCTTAGTGTATCTTTGCAAATCATGCATGTCTGTGACTTTACTTTGTTAGTTAATCTTGGCCTTTGATCTTGTAATCTTCAAGCTGCTTTTGTAGACTTTTCAAATCAGTGATTGATTTGTTTGTTGATCGATAATCTTGGATATTAAAATGATCTGCCTTCTATACTTGAGCTTTACATCGAGATCTCCAGTTAGTCATGTAGAGAACTCGACATCTCGATAAGTATAATGACTTATCAAGGTCTCTAATTACTCTGTAGTTGTTTTGCTTATCGAAGTCTCTTAGTACTCTATAAGAGAATTTGTCTTGTCGAGATCTTTCATCTTCATGTCTTCACTTTGTCTTATCGATATCTCTAAGTTCTCTAGTGACAAATTGACTTATCGATATCTCAGAGATCTCTGGTGATATCTTGACTTGTCGATATCTCAGAGATCTCTAGTGAAGAAATGACTTGTAGATATCTTCAATCTTCATGTCTTCAATTTGGCTTGTCGATATCTCTGAGTTCTCTAGTAGCTTTTCTTGACTTCTCGATAAGTCATTCTGGAGTTCTCGAATGACTTCTCTGTAACACATAATCTGTGACTTTTAGATTTCTTGACTTAGAATGTTTTTCCCAAAACAGATTTATTCAACTCCAAGCTTCTTCACACTTTCTCTGAGGCATGATCTTCATGATCTTCTTCCAGAGTTTATTCTTAGGCTTGAAACTGTTTACAGAAAAATACTCTAGTCCAATCTAATTTGTTAGGTCACACACACTGTAGAAGGGGTTGAATATAGTGTTTAGCACAATCAAATCGAATATAAGAACTTAAGTAACAGAAAACAGATTTTATTCAACACAATAAACTCTGTTACAATATGGAACTGTCCTCTCTCAGTGATGAACAAATTATCACGAGAGCTGCTAGAGTTACAAAGAATAATAACTTCGATAATCGTAACACTTATAGTGTAAACTCTATGCCTGTGTTTATATACTATACAGTTACAAGATAATCTTCTAATTGATATAGAATATAATTCTGCTTCCTAAAATATATCAACTAGTTATCTTTTCTTCCAAGTATTCTATTCTTCATAGAATTCCTTCTTCATGAACAATTCTTTCTGTCTTAGTCTCGATCTTCTTTCATTTCAATCAGCCGCCTGCCTTATCTGAAAGTCATCTTAAGTCTTGATATTATCTCCTGATAAATATCTTCTGAACCTTAAGTTCTGATAACTTAAGTTCTGATATCTTAAGTTCTGTCTTCAGTATAAGTGCTGATTTTCAGTTAAGTACTGATTTGTCCTGTTAGGTAAGATCTGAAAACTAAACACAAATCATATTACACATGACATTATCAAATTTATCTAACAATCTCCCCCAACTTGTATATTAGCATAATATACAAGTTCAACAGATATTTGATGATGTCAAAAACATTAAGTACAAATGCATGAGAATTTGACTAGATAATTACAACTTACAGTCCTTTCAGCTTTACCATCTTTAACTTTTGATAACAGCTTCAGTCTGTATAAACTTCAGAATTTAAGTAGTTGTAGATCTTTGACTTCGCTTCAACTTTCAATTTCTTCTGATCTCTTTGATATCAGGAGTTGTCCTGAGATAGTTCTTCAACAAACATCTCTCTGCATATTCAAGTTCATTGACCATCCTCCTTTTAGCATTTATCAATTCAGCTGTATCTTCTCCAGTTTGAAAAATAGTTGTCTGAGATCATTTATCTTAGCTTTTCTTATCTCCTGATCTAGTCTAATCAGATATGCCTTGTCAGACTCTAGATTGAATTCCACAGCCTTATAACCCAGAAAAGTAGTTATAATCCTAGCAGAGTTAGGCTTCATATCGACAATATCACCTTTGTGATCTCTGTACTTGGGACAGTATGTGCTGTCAGACTTTACAGAATAAAGCTTCTTCTGTCTTTGAATTTGAGACTTTAAATATCCTGCAACACTATCTGTTAATCTGTCTTTCACTTGAAGTAGGAATAGAACATGTTCCAGTTCCTCAAAATACTTCAGTGGTATAGCATTTTTCTTAATCTGGTATACCCTTCAATCTGTCATAAAATATAACAAGATATGTTCTTTCAAGAAGGTATGGTAAACCATTTGTACAGATTCAAGTCGATTCAATGTTTCAAGAGTTGCTCTAACACCTAGTTCACTTAAGAAAGTTGAATCATTGGTAGTGTTATGTACTCTTCTTTCATCAGAACTACCCAACCCAGATTTATCCCTTGCTTCCTTTCCTGTAACAACTCTTGCTTTAAAACCACTTTTTGCAGTCTTCAAAGATTGAGTCAATTTAGCTTTGGTGAATCCTGGTAGGAGTATCTTTGAAGGTTTAACATGAGCAATGTCAAAGGTTTCCTTTTCCTTATCTTCTGATATCAAGCCAACTTGAGCTATGTCAGAGGTTGCTTGCTTCTCTGTCATATCAGAATTTACTATATCTTGAATCTGAACAACATGAGCCATGTCAGAGGTTGCTTGAAAAATCTTCTTATGCATCAGAGTAAGATTAACATCTGCTTCATCATCAATTATTTCTTCATCCATGACTGGCATATAAACCTTTACAGGTTCATCAACTTTTTCTTTGCCCTTGGACCTTGGATCAATTTCCATTTGTGATTTGGCCTTGGTTACCTCAGAACTTGTTCTTTCCTTTATCACAATACCCTTAGGCTTTGGAAATTTCTTTTCAACAACAGAAGCTTCAGATTTTGTCTTGACACCTTCTGCTTTGAGTCTAGCTTCTTCTTCCTTTAGACTCTCAAAGTCCATTCCTGGATTTTCTTTAAGAAATAACTGCTTTGAAATTTCTTCATCAAGTTCTAGATATTCACCAGAACTTATCCTTTTACCAGTATCATAACTTATTCTTCTCCCAGTATAACAACTTGTTCCTTGACTTGTAATTCTAGCTTTACTTGACGAAAGTCCTTTGCCTTGAACTTGACCTCTACCCTTATCAGAGTTTCCCTGGTCATCATTTCCATCATCTTTTCCTTTCAGTATCTGAATAGATTTTCATTTGGACTTAATCACTTTCTCCCCCTTTTTGGCATCAGCAGGTAATAGAAGAGAGACAAGCAATTCCACTGAGGATTGGATCTCATTGAGTTGATTTTGGTGAGAAGCTTGATTCTTCAGAATTTCTTCAATTTGAGCTTGTTGCTTCTCCTGAGTTTTCTCAATGTAGGCAATTCTGTCAAAGGCTGGCTTGAAAAATCTGTTCTTTTTCAAGTTTCACATTCATATCTTGTTAAATCAAGTTTTCTTGAATTTTATTCACCTTGTCATGATTTTCACTCCAAGGTACTGGTGCTTCCCCTGTAACAAACTTCTTGACTAAATCAGCTTTATGAACAGTTTGTTGAGGTGCATGTCCTGATGGACCAGCTACATCAGCATCTAGATTAGCAGCAGCTTCACCAGTAGTTTCTTCATTAGCAGCATCAGAACTTGTAGATCCTGCAGTATCAGCATCCTCTGATAAAATAACAGTATGTGAGGCTATAGAGGCTTCAATATTTTCCTCTAAATTCTGATCTGCCGCCAGGTTCTGATCAACATTCAAAAGTGATGTTGTTGGTGGATGAGTTGAATTGGTGGAGCTTCCAAGTACAAAACCTTAGGCACAATCAGGTTATGAATATCAATTTTAGCACTTGTACCTGGTTTTTCAGTATATACTGGATCAACCATAGGTGACATAGGAGGTGTAGGTATTTTAGCTTGAGCAGTTTCATATTGTGCAGAAGGAAGTAATTCAATAACAACTGGTTATGTTGAGATCAGAGATTCCTGATCCCCTTCCTTAGCTGCTTCCACTATATTCTGAATCTGACTTAACCATGTCCCTATGAGCTCTATGTTTCTTTAATTTCCTTAAAGGTGGAGACACTGTAGGAGCTTTATCATCAGAATTTAATTTTCTAAGCCTTTTGAGGGGCCTAGAACTCCCAGTTACAGTATCTTTCTGAGAAGAAACCTTCTCAGCTTCTACAATAATAGGTTCTAATATTGAAACCTATTCCTCAGCATCTGATTCATCTTGCAGAATAATTCTCCTTCTCTTCTGTTGAGTCTGAGGTACTTTCTTAGTCCTCTTGGGTTTGAAAGATGAAGGCTGCACTGTAGGATTAGTAGGTTGAGGTTGAGAATTTTAAGGTGTTTGTGTAGAGGTGGTAGGTGCTGATGGATTAGGTTCTGATGGGTGGACATCAGGATATACTTCAGTATATTTAACCGGATCATAGGTTATTAAGGCTTGTTTGACGGATAAAGGAACTAGGAGGGGTCTTAACACAACCTTCTTATTATCAGTAGATAATAAGTCATTAAAAGCTCTTTTAGCTAGTCTGAATGGTGAAATTAATTCACTAGCAGATTGGGGCTTATCATCACAACAAAAACTATAGATAAGCTGACAGAATCTAGCAAAATAAACAGTATTTCTATCTTCTATCATCCTATCCCCAATAAAACCTAAGACAACACTTGCATAATCAAAATCAGTTTGATTAATGATAGCATACCCGATTTGTTGGCTGAATATGGGGATTGCATCAAAATTAGAGCATTTATTTGCAAAAGCCTTGGTTATGCAGTCAAAGAAGAAACTCTATTCCCTCCTTATGAAAGATCTCTTCAACTGACCCAGTTTGCCAATGTCCTCTCATACCCCAGACTGGCCATCATGTTTTGAAGAACTGGCTCTTCAACAGTAGAATAAACACAGTTCTCAGGCAGCTACAGTGCTTGTCAGACCGTAGCCAATGTCATAACATGCTCATCCTCCCCTGATGAAAAAATAATACTTGGGGACCCTTGAGCACCACCATCATCATATACTCCGCTTCTCCAGAACTCCAGCACTTGAGTACCAGAGACTACATGAGGTGCGGTCAAAGCGTATCTAATATCAGAACTAGCAAGAAAGTCCTGAAAGAAATGAAGTTCTGATAGGGCTTCTGACTTGTTAAGAATAGCGGAGAAGTTATTAGGAACAAACTTAGCTCCATCAAAAATTACATCTTTTGGTGCCATCTCTGTAAGAAATTCAGTTAATAAGAGAATGTTCGCAAAGTGTTTGTAAAAAGTCCTGAGAGAAAAACAACTTCAGAAAATAAAAGAGAGAGAGAGAGATAGAGAGAGAGAGAGAGAAAGAGATTTAGAATAGAAAAGTAAGTAAAAGATTAGAAAATCTTTTATCTCTCATATATATACTTTCTCCACTCAACAGTCATATTTTTGAAGCATGTGATACACTTTACACCTGGCACCATTTGAACAGTCAGTAAATGGTTAGAATGAGAGTTAACGGGCACGTAAAATAAGCAATAATTACTGTGCACATGCAATTTTTCAGGACATACACGTTAACCACTAACCCGCAATGATTATGACTATTTTATCTCACATTAACCAATATTCAGTAAAAATATTATCATTCAAGTAATGACCAAAAATAAACCAAGTAAATAAATATTGTCACGTCAGCATCAAAACTTGATTATTATCAGGATTTAAAAGTCATCAGAATATGGCTCCTTAACTTGAAAAGTGAATGTGTATTCCTGTAATTCTTCACACAAATACTGATATGGTTTTATTAGAACTTAATCATCAGAACTTGTCCTCAGAATTTATGCAATCTGACACATAAACTGTTCATCTAAAACAACATTTATCACCACAGTAATTTTTATCATTCATATGGAGTGTATATGTGTGCATTAAGCTAAATATCAGACAAAGAGTAAAGTCCGATTCACTTCAGTACATCTTAGAAATAAGGCATAACTAAGAACTTTGCTCACAATCTGTCATTATTCTGAAGCCTACTATTGAATGAGTTCATGCATGAGTCCACCTCAACTGTTTTGTGCTCATTTTATGCATCTTTTGAAATTCTATTTTACAGTGGCTTCTCAGTGTAAGTGAGTCACGACTGCTTATCAGAATTTATGATGTTATCAGAGTATTTCTCCAGTAATCATAGAGTGTGAAAAGTCACCAAGAAAATTTTATTTTGCTTTTCTAATGCATATTACTTAATACCAGTAATGCACTTGGGTCTTCCCTTCCACATTTTTACTCTAGATCTCAAAGGAGTACCTGATTTTTATTTCTTTTCTTTTCTTTTTCTTTGATAAGTGAGGCTTATCAGCACTTAGTACATTCACCAGATTTACTAACATCAAAACTTAACAGATAAGAAGCACTATTCTAGTTTTCGACTTAGTAATAAGATACACAAAGTAAACTTAACTAAGCGCAATATCAGAATTTGCTTGTGTTAAAAGATTTCCACATAAATAATTACTTCAATCATAGGATCTTTATTATATTAAAGATTACTAGGTCATCATTTAGCACAGTTATCCTCATTGGATTAAATAGTCACAGAAATATTCATATCACTATCAGAGTTTAAAAATTCACATCAGACAACAATCAACACTTAAGTAATTTTCAATTTAAGCACATAATACATAAAGATAGTAATATCTGTAAATACTGATCATAAAGTCTAATGTATCAGAACATAAACTAAGCAGATTTAGAGAAAGAACCTGAAACCATTCCAAGTTCATTTACCAATCTTGTAAAAGTAGCTTCACATAGTGGTTTTATGAAGATATCTGCTAGTTGTTGATCTGTGGGAACAAAATACAATTCCACTGTACCTTCATCCACATGTTCCCTTATGAAGTGGTACCTAATGCTGATGTGCTTTGTCATTGAGTGCTGAACTAGATTACCTGTCATAGCAATAGCACTTTGATTATCATAGTAAATAAGGATTTTAGAAAATTCTAACCCATAATCCAGTAACTGATTCTCCATCCAAAGAATCTGTGCACAACAGCTTCCTGCAGCAATGTATTCTGCTTCTATAGTTGATGTGGAAATTGACTTCTATTTCTTGCTAAACCAAGAAACCAATCTGCCTCCAAGAAATTGGCAGCTTCCACTTGTGCTTTTCCTGTCAATTTTGCATCCTGCAAAATCTGCATCTGAGTAACCTATTAGCTTAAAATCTGATTCTCTAGGATACCACAATCCCAGATCAGCTGTACCCTTAAGGTACTTGAAAATTCTTTTCACAGATGTTAAGTGAGGTTCTCTTGGATCTGCTTGAAATCTTGCACAAAGACAGGTAGCATACATGATATTAGGTCTACTTGCAGTTAGATAGAGTAGTGAGCCAATCATACCTCTGTAATCAGTAATATCTACTGATTTACCAGTATCATTATCCAACTTAGTTGCAGTGGCCATATGAGTGGATGCACTTGAACAATCCTGCATTCCAAATTTCTTCAACAAATTTCTGGTGTACTTAGATTGACAAATAAAAGTTCCTTCTTTATTCTGCTTGACTTGAAGGCCCAGAAAATAGTTAAGTTCTCCCATCATACTCATTTGATATCTTGACTGCATCAGTTTGGCAAACTTCTTACAAAGTTTGTCATTTGTAGAACCAAAAATGATATCATCAACATATATTTGCACCAAAAGTAAGTCCCTTCCATGGTTGAGGTAGAACAGTGTTTTGTCAATAGTTCCTCTGTTAAATCCACTTTCCAGAAGAAACTGAGCTAAAGTCTCATACCATGCTCTTGGAGCTTGCTTAAGGCCATAAAGTGCTTTATCAAGCCTGTAGACATGATTTGGAAATTTGGGATCTACAAAGCCTGGATGTTGTTCAACATATACTTCCTCTCCCAATTCTCCATTAAGAAAAGCACTTTTCACATCCATTTTAAAGACTTTAAACTTCTTGTGAGCAGCATAAGCCAAAAATATCCTTATGGATTCCAATCTAGCAACTGGTGCAAATGTTTCATCATAATCAATTCCCTCATGTTGAGAGTATCCTTTTGCAACCAGCCTTGCTTTGTTCCTTGTAATTATACCGTCATTGTCAGTTTTATTTTTGAATACCCATTTTGTACCAACAACTGATCTGTTCCTTGGTCTTGGCACTAGGGTCCAGAATTTATTTCTTTCAAACTCATTTAACTCTTCTTGCATTGCTTGCACCCAATCAGCATCTTGAAGAGCTTCTTCCACTTTCTTTGGTTCAGACTGAGAAAGAAAAGAATAATAAAGACATTTATTTGATGTAGCTGTTTTAGTTCTGACACCTGCATCAGGATTTCCAATAATTAAGTCAGGTGTATGTGCTTTAGTCCACTTCCTTGCAGATGGAAGGTTTTCTCTAAAACTGGATGCTCCCCCCATGATCCATGCTGTCTCCATCAACATTTTATGATGCTCCCCCTGAACTTATGCTCTCTGAGTTGGATCCTTCATTATTTGAGTTTCCAGAAATATCAGAACATGAGTTTCCAGAATTATCAGAACTTGGCCCATCAGAACTTGAAGAGCGTGTTGTAGGTTCTGATGCTTTTTGAGATGTGGTTGGATCTTCAGTATGCTCCCCCTGCACAGGTGCATTTTCCTTAGGCGTAGTCACCACAGTTTCAATAATATCAGAGTTTAATCCATCAGAGTTTGCAGTATCAGGATTTACAGATCAGAATTTAAAACTTCATTTTCGAATCTCAGCTGATCATGATCATTGAAATCTTCAAGTCCAGTAATCTACTTATCATCAAAAGAGACATTGATAGATTCCATGACAACCCTTGTTCTTAAATTGTAGACTCTGAAGGCTTTTGTAGAAAGAGGATATCCAACAAAAATTCCTTCATCAGCTTTTAGATCAAATTTGGATAGCTGTTCGGGATGAGTCTTAAGAACAAAACACTTGCATCCAAATACATGAAAATACTTCAGATTTGGCTTCTTTTTCTTCACCATCTCATATGGTGTTTTTCCATGCTTGTTAATGAGTGTTGCATTCTGAGTAAAACAAGCAGTCTGCACAGCTTCAACCCAAAAGTAGGTTGGCAACTTTGCTTCATCAAGCATAGTTCGTGCAGCTTCAATAAGAGTTCTATTCTTTCTTTTAACAACTCCATTTTGCTGTGGAGTTCTAGGAGCAGAAAATTCCTGCTTTATTCCGTGGTCTTTGCAGAACTCTTCCAAAATCAAATTCTTGAACTCAGTGCTATTATCACTCCTTATGATCTTCACAGAATCAAGATAGATGTAGTTTCACTTTTTGTGTGCAAGAAATACACCCATGTGTATCTAGTGAACTCATCCACTATGACCATATCATATTTCTTCTTTACAGTAGACATGACATTAACTGGACCAAATAGATCAACATGTAGTAGGTGATAAGGCTTAAGAATTGATGATTCAGTCTTGCTCTTGAATGAAGATTTTCTTTGTTTTGCCTTTTGACATGAATCACAAAGGTCATCAGGAGCAAATACTGATTTTGGCAGTCCTCTCACAACATCTTTCTTGACTAGTTCATTTATATTTTTAAAATTTAAATGAGAGAGTTTCTTGTGCCAATCCCAGCTTTCTTCAATTGATGCTCTGCTCAACAGATAGATTGCAGAACCATCAGTGCTTTTTGAAAGCTTGGCTTCATAAATGTTACCATGCCTCTATCCTTTCAGAACAACTTTTCCTGTAGATTTACTTACAACTTCACAGTATTCTTCAAAGAAATCCACATGATAACCTCTGTCACAGATTTGACTCACACTCAGCAGATTGTGTTTAAGTCCTGAGACCAGAGCTACTTTTTCAATGATGACATTCCCAAGATTGATATTGCCATATCCCGGAGTTTTTCCAATGTCACCATCTCCATAAGAAACACCTGGGCCATTTTTCTCCACAAAGTCTGATAGCAGGGCTTTATTTCCAGTCATATGTCCTGAACATCCACTGTCCAGAACTAGGATGTTCTTCCTGTTGCCCTGCAATCACAAAGACCACTAATGATTAGTTTTAATGACCCAGACTTGCTTAGATCCTTTGGCCTTTTTAAGTTTGTTAACATTTGCAGCGGATTTAGCATCAGAGTTTATGTTAATAGTTTTATTATCAGAATTTGCAATATCAGACTTTGCATTAGAACTTATACTAGAAGGAATAATGCTAACTTTCTTTATAGAAGGTTTTATTTGATAATAATCATAGTACAGACTATGATATTCCTTACAAGTATAAATGGAATACCATAAACTACCACAATGAAAACAAGGATTTTATGGCTTATATCTAACAGACTGACTCTTAACTCCTGATTTTGAAGGTAAGGAGTTTATATTCTTATTCTTCCTGCAAAAGGAAGCCAGATGGTTAGAATTTCCACAGTTATGACATATTTTTCTAGGAGCATTAGGAATAGGCTTATATTGTTACTTTTGTTCACACCTTCCTTTCCATTCCTATTTTTCCTAGGTGGCTTTACCTTGTTTACATTCTTAACATCTTTCAGCTTATGCTTAAGCTGCTTCTTAGTCATTAAGCCTATGTTAACTTCAGTTGGCTTATCCTGTTTAGGTTTGTCAGAAGTTACTTTCTCATTAACTTCTGATTTATCAATATCAGACTTTACAGTTACAAACTTAACAGGATTTACCTTTGGTTTTTGTTTAACAACTATAGGCTCAGTTTCTACAGTTCCCTTACTGTTCTTATCATCTCCATAACCTAAGCCCTCTTTCCAGTTTCCACTACTAAGAATATCCTGAGTTGCTTTACCAGAGTTAGTCCAAGTCCTGATAATCTCTCTTTCCTTTTCTAACTCAGTTTTTAGAGATTCATTCATTTTTAACACTTCATCCCTAACATAAAAGGCATCATCTCTATCTTTCTGAGTTTGATGGAACATGACTAACTCTTTTTCTAAATAATCATTCCTCTTTTTATAAGCAAGATTTTCAGAAGTTAATCTTTCACATGTTAAAGTTTGATCTTTATAACTAATGAACATGGTTTTAAGATATCTTCTCAACTTAGTAATATCATCAGTATGAAAGGCATAAGTAGTTTGAGGTACCTTTAAGTCAACAGTATCAGAACTGCTATCAGCATTTGCCATTAAGGCATAATTTTCCTCATCCTCAGAATCTGAAGCATCTGACTAGCTTTTCTTCTTTGTGACAAGAGCCTTTCCTTTGTCACTTTTCCCTTTTCTTCGATCTGGAGTTATGTGGCATTTCTCACCATATTTGTAGCATTTAACATTTGAGTAATCTCCTATGTCAGACTTTCCTCCTTTGCCTTCATATTTTCTCAAACCTTTCTTATCAGAACTTGCACCTTTCCTGGAAAACTTCTTTCCTCTCCTGAATTTCCTGTATGCAATCTTTGTGATCCCTTTCACCATAAGAGCACACAGCTTTATCATCTCCTCATCAGGGTCCATCTCAGGTATACTTTCAGTTTCTGAGTCATGATCACTATCAGAACTTGATGACTTAGTATTAGACTTTGTGATGAGAGCCTTTCCCTTGCCTTTCCTTGAGGCAGCTTCTTTGGGACTTTCCTCCGCAGACACAAAGGCAACTGTCCTTGACTTTCTTCCATTCCTCTTGCTTCTTTGTTCCATCTAAAGTGCATGAGTCTTGAGCATCCCATAAATTTCATCAAGAGTTGTTTCATCAAGATTATAGTTGTCTATTATTATTGTGGCCTTCAAATCCCATCTTTCAGGAAGAGCTAACAGGAATTTAAGATTTGAATCTTCAATATCATACTCCTTGTCAACTAGTGACAAATTATTCAAGAGTTTGACAAATCTTGTATATAAGTCAGTTAATGACTCATCAGGCTTTGAGTCAAAGAGCCCATACTCTTGAGTGAGTATCGTCTTCCTGTTCTTCTTGATTGAATCAGTTCCCTGACACCTTGTTTCCAAAGCATCTCATATCTCTTTTGCAGTCTTGCAGTTAATTACCCTTTTTGACATGACATTATCAATGGCACTATGCAGCAAGTGTCTTACCTTTGCATCCTTTGCAATCGATGAGATATCTTCAGCAGTGTAATCACTTTTCTCCTTTGGTACAGACTTTGTTGGCTGACCTGCAACTTCCACAGAGAGTTTGGTTGGCATATGTGATCCTTCATAAATCCTGTCAAGATATTCTGGATCTGTAGCTTCCAGAAACATAGCCATCTTCACTTTCCATATGGAATACTCAAAAGGTTTCAACATGGGAACTCTTATAGTCTCATATCGACTATGAGCTACGGTTTTTGGAGGTTCTTCAGTTTTGGTGGGCTTGGTTGGAGTTTCATCTTCAAACATGATTGATTTTGGATCTTAAATTGTTTGTGTGTTAACAGAAGGCTCTGATACCACTTGTTAGGTCACACACACTGTAGAAGGGGGTTGAATACAATGTTTAGCATAATCAAATCGAATATAAGAACTTAAGTAACAAAAAACAGATTTTATTCAACACAATAAACTCTGTTACAATATGGAACTGTCCTCTCTCAGTGATGAACAAATTATCACGAGAGCTGCTAGAGTTACAAAGAATAATAACTTCGATAATCGTAACACTTATAGTGTAAAGTCTATGCCTGTGTTTATATACTACACAGTTACAAGATAATCTTCTAATTGATATGGAATATAATTCTGCTTCCTAAAATATATCAACTAGTTATCTTTTCTTCCAAGTATTCTATTCTTCATAGAATTCCTTCTTCATGCACAATTTTTTCTGTCTTAGTCTCGATCTTCTTTCATTTCAATCAGCCGCCTGCCTTATCTGAAAGTCATCTTAAGTCCTGATATTATGTTCTGATAAATATCTTCTGAACCTTAAGTTCTGATAACTTAAGTTCGGATATCTTAAGTTCTGTCTTCAGTATAAGTGCTGATTTTCAGTTAAGTACTGATTTGTCCTGTTAGGTAAGATCTGAAAACTAAACATAAATCATATTACACATGACATTATCAAATATATCTAACATAATTACACTTTTACATACTTAAGTGATACAATAAAAAATGCAAATGTAGATTATCATACAACTTACTTAGGGTTGTCAATTTGACTTAGTCTTGTTATATGTTGTGGATATGTTGTGAACTTGATGATTTCATCAACAAAACACCTTGGTAGATTTTACTTAGTGAATTTGTAGCACTCGACGGATAAGGATTATAGTCCCAACGGATGACTCAATATAGTCCCGACGGATGATGACTTATTATCCATCGAGTGAGTAGCTTATGTAACAATAAGTCTATAGCACGTTTCTGCATACAAATTGCTTAGAATCTGTAGTAGTACTTAAGTCATGTTCACTTTAACTAGATATACATAATAGGTTGATTAATTGTACATAGATGATGTCTTGTAATTCTGCATAGATGAAATGAAGTCTAGTGCCTGATTGCTACCCGACGGATAAACAACAATGAATTCGATGGATGATCAACAACCCAACGGATGATCATTAACTCGACGGATGATCATGAACTCGACGGATGAAGAATTCAAATATCCGTCGACAGTGACAACACAGTCACATGCGTCGAGTGTATGCAAATGGAATGTAGTAGCCTATTCAACTGGGTTTTCGAGAACAAAGAAGCATTGCCATTTTCATGCTATTATGAAGATATTCAAAGATGCTGGAATAAAGTAATGAAGTAGCATTGTAATAGACTCTATAGTTTTTGTTTTTATTATCTTGTCTTATTGCTTTGTAATCTTGGTGATATATAAACCAAAAAGTAGCAAATAGAACAACGAACTAAGAAACCAAGTAACCAAGAGAGAAACATTTGTAAGCTGAATTCTCAGTATTTCTCTATAGTCTTAGTTGTTCATTTATAAGCAGCTGTGAGCTTTTTGCACACAGAGTTCTCTCGATATATATTATATATCTCTGGTGGAATCATTCAAATCCACCAGAAAGTTTTTAAAGACTCTTGTTTTTAATTACTTGTGTTTTGATTCATTTCAAGTGATTATTCTGTATTCTGCTAATCAATTCACACTGATATATATATAATTGAGTTAGAACAATTTTTTATTCAAGAAAAAGTTTCAAGAATTCCATTCAACCCCCTTCTGTAATTCTTGTTATATTGTTAAGGGACTAATAATTGGTATCAGAGCAAGCTCTTGAAGAACAAAGAGTTTAAAGATCAAAACAACACAGCAAGATGAACAAGAAGGATGTTGGAGTCAAGATTCCTTTTCTGAATAAAGATAATTACCATCATTGGAAGGTAAAGATGCATCTTCATTTGATTTCTAAAGATGAGGCCTATGTGGATTGGATAGAAAGAGGGCCTCATGTACCAATGAGAGCTGCAACTGGAAATGAGCCATCGGTCCCCAAGCCAAGGCATGATGGTCTGATCCTAACATTGAACAAGTCAGGAAGGATAAAAAGGCCATGAATATCCTGTTTAATGGAGTTGATGGTGATATGTTTGACAATATTATCAACTGCAAAACTGCCAAGGATGTTTGGGATACAATACAGATCATCTGTGATGGCACTGAGCAAGTAACAGAAAACAAGATGCAGCTACTGATTCAACAATATGAGCATTTTCATAATGAAGAAAGTGAGTCACTCACTGACATTTTTAGTAGGTTTCAAAAAATGCTAAATGCTCTAAAGTTCCATGGAAGGGTCTATCAGACAAAAGACTCCAATATGAAATTCCTTAAATCTCTTCCAAAGGAATGGAAACCAATGACAGTCTCATTGAGAAACTCACAAGATTATAAGGAGTTTACTTTGGAGAGACTGTATGGCATCCTGAAAACATATGAGCTTGAAATAGTTGGAGAGGATGGAGAGAGGAAAGAAGAAAGGAGGGTCCATTACACTAGTTGCTGAGTTAGAAAAGGAGAAGGAGATAAAGATGGAAGCTGTTGAATCAACTTCAAGGGTCTGTGAAAATAAGGGCAAGGGGCTTCCAGTAGAAAGTGAAGATTCTTTGAGCCAAGATGACATGGAAGACATTGATGAACATTTAACATTTCTTTCTAGAAGATTTGCCAAGCTCAAGTTCAAAAAGAACTTTGGAGCAGCCAATCCAAATAGAAACATGGTGGATAAATCAAAATTTAAATGTTTCAAATGTGGCTTGGCAGGGCACTTTGTCAGTGAGTGTAGAAAGTCAGATTCAAGCAAGAAAAAGTTTGAGCCTGTGGATTATAAGAAAAATACTTTGAGCTGCTCAAACAAAAGGAAAGGGCTTTCATTATACAAGAAAAGGACTGGGTAGCAGATGGTCTGGATGAAGATGAAGATGTCAGCTATGTCAATCTAGCCCTAATGGCCAAGTCTGATGAAACAGAAACAAGTTCTTCAAGTAATCAGGTAATTATTACAAACCTTGCACATTTATCTAAAGCTGAGTGTAATGATGCTATAAATGACATGTCTACAGAGTTATATCATTTGCGTATTACACTTAAGTCGCTTACTAAAGAAAATGCTAAAATCAAAGAAAACAATTTGTTTTTGAGTGAGAGAAATAATGTGCTAGAGTCTCAGTTCATTGAGTTTGAAAAATTAAGAATTGAGTGTAAGATTGCCAAAGAGAAATTAACTGAGTCCTTGAAGAAAGAAGAAATTTTGAAGAAGCAGCTCGAGCGTGAGTAGGAGGTGATTAAGGCATGGAAAACCTCTAGAGATGTCCATGCTCAAATCACCAAAGTTCAAGGAATCGAGTCCTTCTATGATGCAGCCTGGAAAAAGGACAAGGAGAAACTAGAACCAAATTTGGTGGATGGAGTGCTAACAGATGTAGACTCGACGGATGATGAGGGTTATCCGTCGACTGATGCAAGTCCTCATCCGTCGACGGTAAGCAAGCCTATCAGTAAAGCCAAACTTGTTAAGTTGAATGAAAAGTATGGATCTGTTTCCAAGAACTTTGTTCCAGGAGAATTGAGTCAAGTTAAGAAAGGGAAAAAGGCTAATGTTGGTCACATGACTGTCAAACAATTAAGTGATAGACTTGAAAAGATTGAGGTTAAAACAGAGGCTAAAAAGAAAAATAATAGAAATGTTAAAGTAGGAATTAACAAACACAATAACTACACACCTGATAAATATGCTCCAAGAAAAATATGTGTCAAGTGTGGTAGTGTAAATTATTTGTCTGTTAATTGCAAATCTGCCATGCCTACTTCCAGTCTGTGCCACCTCACTCTCCCAACATAAATGCCATGCCTCCCATGCATATGAATGCTATGCCTACACAGAATATGAATGCACAATTTGCTAATATGCCATTTGCACCTAATCCTTATTATGCTGCATTTAGTATACCACAAATGCCATTTAGCATGCCTTACTGGAATAACATGTTCACTAATAGCATGACATTCCATGTTAATTATAATATGCATGATAATTCTCTGCAATGAATGGTTTCAAAGGTCCAACTCAAATGACTAACGATGAATCTGATATCCCCAAGTCAAATGAGATAAAGCCTAAGAAACAGAAAAAGAAAGCTAACAAGGCAGGACCCAAGGAAACTTGGGTACCAAAATTAACTTGATTTGATCTTGATGTGTGCAGGGAAACAGAAAGAATCTTTGGTACTTGGATAGTGGTTGTTCAAAATACATGACTAGTGATTCTACCCTGCTCACAAAGTTCAAGGTGAGAGCTGGCCCGAGTATTACTTTTGGAGATGACAACAAGGGTTATACTGTGGGATATGGCTTGATTTCAAAGGATAATGTCATCATTGAGGAGGTTGCCTTAGTGGATGGTCTCAAACACAACTTGTTGAGTATCAGCCAACTTTGTGATAAAGGCAATTCAGTAACCTTCAACTCAGAAGCCTGTGTTGTGACTAACAAAAGAAGCAATAAAGTGGTTCTCACTGGTGTGAGAAAAGGAAATGTGTACCTAGCTGATTTCAACTCATCTAGTGCAGAATCTGTTACTTGTCTTCTCAGTAAAGAAAGTCAGGATGAAAGTTGGCTATGGCACAAGAAGTTATCCCTTTTAAACTTCAAGACCATGAATGAGCTAGTAAAGAAAGAACTGGTTAGAGGCATTCCTCTAGTGGAGTTTTCTAAGGATGGATTGTGTGATGCCTGTCAAAAAGGGAAGCAGATTAAAGCATCATTCAGGAAGAAACTTGATTCAACAATTAAAGAACCTTTGCAATTGCTACACATGGATTTGTTTGGACCAGTCAATGTGTTGTCCATCTCAAGGAAAAGATTTTGCCTAGTAATTGTAGATGATTTCTCAAAGTTCTCTTGGACATATTTCCTAAATTCTAAAGATTAGGCTAGTGAAATCATCATCAATCACATAAGGCAAGTCAATAATCATCCTGATTTCAAGGTTAGAAGAATCAGGAGTGACAATAAAACTGAGTTCAAGAATTCTGTCATGAGAGCATTTTGTGAGGAAAATGGGATTCTGCATGAGTTTTCAGTAGCAAGAACTCCACAACAGAATGGAGTAGTGGAAAGGAAGAACATATCACTTATTGAAGCTTCCAGGACAATGCTTGAAGAATCTAAACTGCCAACATATTTCTGGGCTGAAGCTGTAAATACTGCATGCTACACTTAGAATATTTCCCTGGTTAATCAAGTAAGATGCATGACTCCCTATCAATTGTTCAAGAACAAGAAGCCAACTCTAAATTTTCTTCATGTCTTTGGCTGCAAATGCTATATTCTGAGAAATCAAACTGATCAAAATGGGAAGTTTGATGCTAAAGCAGATGAAGGAATTTTTGTTGGATATGCTGTTGGTAAAGCATATATAGTCTACAATCTAAGAACCAACATTGTTGTGGAATCAATACATGTTGTGTTTGATGATAAAAAGATTGAAGGACTGAAAGATGGAGATTACCATGAGAGTCTCAAATTTGACAATGTGGAGACGGTTAGTGATGACAATGATGATGAAAGTGATCAAGAAACAGTATCAAAGGATAATGCAGAAAAATCCACTACCAATGAAGCACAAAACTCAACATCTGTCGAGTAGCATAATGCTGCATCCGTCGGGAGGCAATCTGCTTTATCCGTCGGGAGACAACTAGCTCCATCTGTCGGTACTCAAAATTCACCATCCGTCGGGTTATCAAGAGAAATTGGAAATCAAAATAGATCACCTGTAGAAAGTTCCCCTTTCTCAAATCAAAGATCCACAAACTCAGGGGGAGTTTCCAACAATCAAAACTCAATCACACATAAAGACAACAATGCGACCTCTTCATCTAAAGCTAATCTACCTTAACAAAGGAAATGCAACAAAAGATCACCCATTTGAGATCATAATTGGTAATATTTCTTTTAGAGTTCAAACCAGGAGAGCAACTCAAGAAGAATGTCTATACAACAGCTTTCTTTCCAAGGAAGAACCAAAGAAGGTAGAAGAAGCTTTGTTGGATCCTGATTGGATTTTAGCTATGCAGGAGGAGCTAAACCAATTTGAGAGGAATAATGTATTGAAGCTGGTGCCCAAGCCTAAAGGAAAGAATCCAATAGACACCAAATGGGTATTCAGAAATAAGATGGATGAAAATGGCATAATAGTCAGGAACAAAGCTAGATTGGTTGCTAAGGGCTATTGTCAACAAGAAGAAATAGATTTTGATGAAACATTTGCTCCTGTTGCAAGACTTTAAGCCATTAGAATTTTCTTAGCCTATGCAGTCCATGCCAATTTCAAGGTCTATCAAATGGATGTCAAAAGTGCCTTTCTGAATGGAGATTTGGAGGAGGAAGTATATGTCAGTCAGCCTCCTGGTTTTGAAGATCCAAATTTTCCAGAACATGTCTTTTATCTTTTGAAAGCACTTTATGGATTGAAGCAAGCACCTAGAGCCTGGTACGACACCTTATCAAAGTTCCTTTTGGAAAATCATTTCACAAGAGGTATTGTAGATAAAACTTTATTCTTTAGAAATGTAAATGGCTCTAGTATACTTGTTCAAATTTATGTACATGTCATTATTTTTGGCTCTACAGATGAGAAAATTTGCAAAAAGTTTGCCAAATTGATGCAAAGTAAGTATGAAATGAGTATGATGGGAGAACTAACTTACTTTCTTGATTTGCAAGTTAAGTAAGTTAGTGATGGAATATTCATTAGTCAAACTAAATATATTTTTGATCTTTTAAAGAAGTTTGATCTAATGGATTGCACATCTGCAAAAACTCCCATGGCCACTGCAACTAAGCTTGAATTAAACACTACTGAAAAGTCTGTGGATATTTCAAGTTATAGGGGCATGGTTGGCTCACTTCTGTACTTAACAACTAGTAGGCCAGATGTAATGTTTGTTACATGTTTATGTGCTAGATTTCAGGCTGACCCTAGAGAATCTCACTTAGTAGCTATTAAATAAATTTTCAGATATCTCAAGGGAACACCAAAACTTGGCATTTGGTACCCTAGAGATTCTGGTTTTGATCTAATTGGTTATTCAGATGCAGATTATGCAGGTTGTAGAATCGATAGAAAAAGTACAACAGGAACCTGTCAATTTCTAGGAAACAAGCTTGTGTCCTGGTTCAGTAAAAAGCAAAATTCAGTTTCTACTTCTACAGCTGAAGCTGAATATATTGATGCTGGCAGTTGATGTGCATAGATTTTATGGATGAAAAATCAATTGCTAGATTATGGTCTGCAAGTTGAAAGGATTCCTATTTTCTGTGATAACACAAGTGCAATTGCCATCACTGAAAATCCAGTACAACATTCAAGAACAAAGCACATAGATATCAAGTACCACTTCAAAAAGGAACATGTAATGAATGGTACTGTGGAACTACATTTTGTTCCAAGTGAGAAGCAGCTTGCAGATATTTTTACCAAGCCACTGGATCAATCCACCTTTTCAAGGTTGGTGAGTGAGTTAGGTATGCTTAATTATTCTTAAATCTTTATGAGATAATTTGCAAGCTGTAAAGCAGCCAGATACTTAATTGATTTTTTAGTCTTGGATGAAATTTTGGCCAAGTCAAAATTTACATCTCGACGGATGATCGTTATCCATCGAGTTTGATCATCAGTCGGTATACAATTTGCTAATAAAAATCAATTATTGTTCTGGAATATTTTATGACTCGACGGATAACAGTTTATCCTCATCCGTCGAATTGTCTTAATCTTAGCCGTTAATACCCTGAACATTATCCATCGAGTATACTTATAGTTTGTAAGCATAACACGATGGATAATGGGTGGAATTTTTACATTTTATTTTTAAACGGCTATTTTAGGCAATTTTCATTGGTTACTTTATTTTACTTTATTATTTTTAACAGTTATTTTTGAGATAGTATAAAAGCTTATTTTATTTCCATTGCTTTTCTTTTATCATTCTCAAATCAACTGCTCCAATTTCTTTCTCTTTCAAAGCACTTACCCTCTCTCTTCAAGCTCTTATTCTCTAACAATGGTACCCGTTGTCAAGATTATGTCTCAAACTGGGTTCATTTATGAGAAGAACAATTTCACTGTACTAGTAAACAAAGGGATTCAGCAATCTGGTGACTATCACAAGATGATGGACTTTGTGAAGAATTGCAAGCTTAGCTATGCCATGCTGGAATCACCCACAATCTTTTGTGAAGTTGTTGAAGAGATGTGGACCACTGCTATATATAACTCAACGGATAAGACAATCACACTCACCATTAAAGGTAAGGAATTCTATATCAATAGTGATGTTATAAAAGCATGTTTTAAGATTCCTGATAACACTGTGACCTCACCACACACTGACACTGACATAATCAATATGCTTAATTCCATGAACTATGCTCTTTCTACTTCTAAGCTAAGTGACATTAGGAGATTGGGCCTTAGGAAAGAATGGAGTTTTATGTGTGATGTAGTGACAAAGGTCTTTTCAGGTAAAATCAGTAATTTTGATTCAGTCAATATCTCCATGCTTAACATGCTCTACATGCTAGTTACAGATAGGTTCTATAATTTTAGTGACCTTGTTTTATTTGGGTTGGGATTCAAACTAGGAGAGTTAAATAAGAGAGGTAAGAATGTGTATTATGCTAGATTCTTTATGATGTTAGCTACCCACCTCTCTGAGGGAATTTTGCTTGAGAACCCTAACAACAAATTAAATTGTTGGGTTCAAGAGAGAAGGATCATTGCAGATTTGAACAGGGCCAATCATCACAAGGAGGTGCCACTGTTCTATTTTCCTGCAATGGAAGCACCTCAGTTAAGTGAGGTAAGTTCATCTATCCCTGCTATTCCAACCTCACAAGTTTCTTTGAGTTCCAGTGTAGCTATGGAAACTGTGTCAATGACCCAACAGTTGCCTACCCAAGCTACCAAACCAGCAAAAATTTCTAAATCCAAATCAAAGAAAGCTCCCTCTGGTATCTCTCAAAAGATGCCAGTTGCAAAATCCACAAAAACCAAAGAGGGCAGTGTGCAAGTGAGTAAGGCGGGTGAGGGAAGGGGTGAACATAAAAAAAACCCTAAGGATAAGGATGGAGAGTTGAGTGGTTCACAGCCTAGCCACACTGCAGTTTCCCAACAAACTATAGTGTTTAAAAAGGATAAAAGCTCATTTCTAGCTGCATCCTCCCAAAAGGATGTAGCTATTGAACATAGCTCTCAACCAAGAGCACAGGTCAAGAGGGTTAGGGACACAAGCTCACCCCAAACTTATTCCAGAAAGAAGAAATCTAAAACCCTTGGGGATGCATAGGGTATACACGCTGTGCAAACTGGTGCTAAAGACACAGTCACTGCACCTTCACAAATTCAGTTTGATATGGCTCCAATAAATGGGAGTCACAGCCAAAATCTCTAGTAATCGAAGCACCTCAAACACCTAACTCACCCACAAACTCTCTGGATGTGGATAGGATAAACACATCAATTCCTGATTCCCCTTCTTTAACTTTGTTGGGGAAGCCAAAATCTAGTGCAAGTGAACATCATCTTTTAGATGATTTATTGTCTCACTTGCCAATTCTTCCAGGAACTGTTGAATCATCTGTGCCCAAAATATCATCAATTAGCACAGAGTCCGCAATAGTTTCTATTCCAAGTTCATTCATTTCTACTCTCTCGATGAATATTGCTCATCCGTCGAGTAGTGACTGTATCCCGACGGATAAGCTTAACAGCAGTTATCCGTTGGTTAGCAAAATCACTAACCGGATGGATATTCCTTATTCGTCAAGTGTCTCTGCACCACCTCAAACTTCATTTATTTTAAGTGCAGAAGAATTAGTGGTTGTACAGTCACTATTAGGATTGAGAGAGAATAGTGTTTTGAAGGAGAGTCTGGGTTGCTCCCAGGAAAAAGGAGAGGAAATGAGTGAAACTATGCAGTCCATTTCTTCAGGACTGGTAAAAGAGAGTGAGAGGAGTCCCACCTTAGATGGTGAAGGTGAGGGTGTGAGGGTGGGGAGCCAGGGTGAGACCCTGATGCAACAAAAGAGAGAAAATGAGAGAAATGCAAGTAATGGAGCTATAAGGATGGATGTCATTGCTAGTGAGTCAATGAATGTCCAGGATGCAGACAGGGAGGGACTATCTCAGCAACCTAAAGCTGTTATAGATTCCACCTCCCTTGATGCTGAGGCATTTACTCACCCTGTTCCAGCTTATCAACTTCTAACAGAACAGGGCAATGACAATGCAGAAATGATGCTCAATCTGGTGCATACCACACATTCTATGCTAAGAGCTAAGGATGCCATCACAGCTTTGCACTCTACAGCTAGTGATGTGGATTATGGGACTGGTGGTTCAGCTAATTTCTTTGGTGATGGAAGTGGGGATAGTGAAGATGAAGCAATGGACATAGTGAAAGTGTTTGTGCTAAATCCAATCATGTATGATGAGTTGGGAAGAACTTTCTTGTATTCCTATTTGATTTCATTTGAATTAATAAAAGACTTGTTATATTTTTATGGGCTTTATCTATTTAAAGTGTATTAAATAAGATGTTCCATAGTTTAGAGTAAAGCTTCTAGAATTATAATGAGATTATAATAGTGAGATCTAGAAGACGACAACTCTGGACTTAAACAGTTCCTGATCATAGGATAACTAATCGGATGTTAGTGGATCCGCAAAGATTGGTACATACTATGCTTGCTCCCTTCAAGAGGATGTCTGTTCTCATAGGCATTTGTGTAGTGACACTATAGCTAGTATGTAGGTGCTTATTAGGGAATAAGTTCACTGAACATGACTCGATAAGTTGAACAACTAATGGAGATTACTCACGTGTCAATAGTTATTCACTGAGTGATAGTTGTACAAGTGTCCTTAGACTTGAGATCGTTAAAGGTATCTTATATATAATGAACTGTGCTTTGGTTATGTCCTTATATATAATATTTTCTTTGATGAAATAATGAGAGAGAGAATTATTTTCTAAATAGTTAAGAAAAAGAAATAATGATTAAAATAGTTTTAATATTAAAGCATTTTATGAAGATAAAATGTGGGGGTTAATATATATAAAGATATATTATAAAACCCTAGGAGAGCCCTATAAATAGAATGAGATGGCTCATTCTATTTACATAATTTTGTTGTGAAAACCCTAGCCTCCATCTTCTTCCTCTCTCTCTCTCTCCCAAAAACTCCATTTTATAAAAGCTCGATTTTATAAAAAGGTTTATCGAAGAGGATCGTTCTTGGTGGATACCGGTAGAGTGCTTAACACACTGAGGAGCAACTGCTAGCACTCCAATTTTATAAAGCTTCGATTCACGAGGTATGGTTTCGATTCCTCAGTTTTTCCTTTTATACGTTTTTCTATATGTGCGGTATATGGTTTTTACGGAATAAATTGTTATTTCACGCTTCCGCACATCCGTAAATTCCATCATTGGCATCAGAGCTAGGTTCTGCATATAGAGATTCATATAAAAAATTTCAGATTTTTTTATGCATGTATGGACTTATTATGATTTTTGCAAGTTTATTTGGATTTAATTATGAATTAATTCGAAATAATTTTTGCATGAGATTTTGACTACTGATCTGGGTTCTACAAGTGTTGTAGATTGTCTAGGTATTTTTTTCATAATTTTGTGACGTGTAGATTATTTGTTATGAATTTTTAAAAATTATTTTAATTAAAATTCATGGAATAATTATGTATTTGAATAATTATGATTAAAATTTGCACAAGGACCCATGGCTGATCTGATATTTTTCTGCTACTCCCTGATTTAAGAAATCATATTATTTTGATTTTTATTAATTTATTAATTAAATGTTAATTAATTTATTAAAAATAAAATTAAAATAATGAATTAATAAGGAGTTATTAAGGAAGGGCGTAAAAGGAAAGGGGGTTACATTTTTTTTAAATGGCTGACAGACAAACGGGCAGGTGACTGACAGAAAAAAAAACTGTTGCGGCTGTGCCAGGCGCATGCGCTGCACGCGGGGAAGGGATGTGTTGCGCATTCTGTGAATGCGTTACACACTGTTGCGCATTTACGGAATGCGTTACACGCGTAAATGGCTCAACAGTGTTGTAACGCATTACGTACATGCGTTATAACCCGTCTGTCCATATTAAATTTGATTTTTTGGGAGTTTCTTAAATCCGTTTTGGGCGTGCAATATATCGTTGGATTCGTTTTTCCGAGACGGATCTAATGGAGTGGTCAAATATTTTTTATATAAAAGTTTTGAACTTTTTATATTCCCGAAAGTGTTTTAAAGCATGTTTTAATTATTTTAATTACTTTTAAATGCTATAATAAATCCATACATAATTATATCAATGTGTGACATGATATTGCTTGCATGCTTACTTGTTTATTTATTTTTATATATGAGATATATGCCTATGTTTACCATGCGATGATAGATTTAGGTGAACTTAAATCAAAATAAGCCGTGCTCTAGAAAATCTAGAATATGAATCGTTTCTTGCCTTGACAATAATATTATGAATACAATCATGAGATTCTTGTGTTTATGAAACACGTAATTAAATATGAATTTTCAATTTTGAGAGAAATGATGATTCTATCAACAACAGATTTCTATCTGTAAGAAAGGGTTATTAAGTGACGCATCTTGACAATGCTCCACCCGATCTGGGAATCATCTGATTATTGATTATTGATTTGAAATATTTAATTTAAAAGGAAGAATCTCTTTATAATATGATTATGATTGTAACATAATATAATCCCTTTAAAATTAAATAATATCAAGTAGTAATTGGCCAATGACACAACGGGCTTGTGTCGGTCATAGCCTTCCAACATGATAGAAAGTGGTTCTTATTTTTAAATCATTGTCGTTTCATGCTACAGCCGAGGGCTTTGATTTCGAAATAAGAAATACTTGTCTATTATATAGAGATGTGTACAATGAATTATAATCTAAAGGTCATTACGTGCTACAGCCGTGGGCCGTTGGAGACTGATTCAATTGTACGAAATGTTAGGTTAGACTTGACTTAGAATATTGAGTTTGTCGTGCTACAGCCGTGACTCAATTATTCAAGAGGCTAAAATTATATTAGGGAATAACATAAGATGTAATTGACAAGAGTTGTCTGCCTATTGAACATCATATGACGTTTCGTGCTACAGCCGAGGTTGTGTAATGGAATGTAGGATCCCTATTGTAAGTCATATGTCATAGACCTATTTGTATATTCGAGGATTCAACTCAACTCAAATAAGAATGTAATAAGTAAATAGTGGATCTACCGTCAGAGAGATCTCGCAAAGTAATATCTGTCAAAGGATTCAGAGACAATGTTCATCTACAGACTTGAGGAGTTAATTCACTGGAAGAAGTTCAAGAAGTTGATCATGCCTCAGTGATATAAGTCAAGATCGTGGATTTAATCAAGTGACAGAGATCTCGTCAGGGTATCAATAAATTACAAGGATTTAATCTGAAGAAAATCAAAGTGTCAAAGTCAAGACATGAAGAAACGTCACGGAAGTTAGTCACTCATGAACCAGACAGTACATCGAGTGTCAACGTTGAAGTGGTGGAATTGATTCATAATTTTCAGTGATTTTCAGAAGATTTGCAGAAGAATGGTTGATGCTCAAGACTAGAATTAATTCTCTATTAATTAATTAAGTCATCTAATTTAATTAAGAAAATAAATTATATCTGCGAAGAATAATTTATTTATTAATTGAATTAATTGATTAATTAATTCTGAATTAATTCTAGGAATTTTAGGAATTTTCAGAAGCTTAATTGGATTAAATTCAAGCATTAAATCAGCAAGACAATTGAAAATGAACTAGCATGACAATCAGGATTGTCATACCGATTGTCATGCTAGGCCATTTTCAATTGTCATACCGAAAGTTACTCTAGGAGGATGATTGTCTTGCTAGTTCATTCTGATTGTCATGCTAGTTCATTCTGATTGTCATGCTAGTTCATTCAGATTGTCTTGCTAGTTCATTCAATTGTCCTACCGAAAGTCTTGCCAGCTATAGGATTGTCATGCCAAGTCAATTCTATTGGTTTTGTTGATTTAAATAGAAGCAGAGAAGCAGCATATCAATCAATCATTCAAACAGAAGAACAAAGAACAAGAAAAGCAGCCGCCTTGAAATATTACATTTTTCATCTGTTTAATCCAAGATCAAAATTCTAGATTGTAAAGTTAAATCCAAACCACTAGAATTATTTATCTTGTTCTTGTGTAACAATCTAGCGGATCAAAATCCCTAGAACTTAATCTCAAATCACGTTTAGCATTTGATTCTAATTATTGCAAAAATAGAAAAAGTTCATGTCGAATTTATTCTAGATTTGTGATAATTGATTTGAGATTAATACCTTGTAATCGATACAGTTGTTGTAACACATTTCAAGTTTAATAATATTTTTATTTAACTTGAATTTTGTTTCACATTTTTTATTCCGCATTTTATTCGATTATTCGGTGCTGTTTGTATTCAACCCCCCTTCTACAAACACATTGGGACCCAACAATTGGTATCAGAGCCTTCTGATTAACGAACAAATCAAGATCCTAGACTTTTGTGATTTTTCAACTCCTTGAATTTTTATTTATTCAAAAATTCATAATGACTTCACATAAAGTTGGAACCGTTAAAATTCCACAATTTGATAAAGAGAATTATATCATGTGGAAGAAGAAGATGCTATTATTTTTACAAGTTGCAAATCCCAAATATTCAAACTTGTTAAAGAAGGGTATAAAAACTCCGATGGTTATTGAACCGGAGGTAATAATAGATGGTGTGGTGACTACTGAAGCTAGAACCTATCCAAAGGAGCCTGAAGATTTTACTCCTGCTGAGAAGGAAGAAGCCTCCTTGGATGCCAGCCTTCAATTAATATTAATTGATTCCCTTGATCCCTTGATGAACAGACATGTGATGAACTGTAAAAATTCCAAACACATGTGGGAAACTATTGAGGTGATTAATGAAGGCACAGAGGAAGTTAGGGAGAACAAGTTGGAAATCCTAACCTCTGAATATGAACATTTCAAATCAAATCCAGGAGAAGGAATTACTGAAGTGTTTGAGAGGTACAATGCGTTGATCAACAACCTGAACATCAATGGAAAGTATTATTCAATCAGGGAGGTTAACAAAAAGTTCCTTTTAACACTGCCAGCTCATCTTGAACATAGAATCACTGCCATTAGAGAAGCTAGAGATCTGAGTGAGATTTCTTTGGACAGGCTCTATGGAGTGTTAAAAACCTATGAGTTGGAGCAGATTCAACAGAAGGAAGTCTACGGGAAGGATAGAATGGTCAGCACATCTACTGCACTTGTAGCTGAAGGTCAACAACAACAACAATCTCAACAGTTAGAAAGAATGGTACAGTTTTCCAAGGGTGAGGAAAATGAGTTAGTAGCAGAATATGATCCTCCTACTACAAATCAATCAAGTGATGATTTTTATTCCTTGGAAGAGCTGGAGCAATTGGAAGATGAATCAATGGCCCAAATTGTCAAGAGATTCTCCCATGTCAGATTCAGGAGGAATCCCAAGCTTAAGTACAAGTCCAACTACAACAAATTCCAGAAAGGTGGATCTTCATCCTCTAACACCAGCAGTGGTGGGTACAAAACAGGGATGGTTGATCGAAGCACCATTAGATGCTATAACTGCAATGAGTTGGGACACTTTGCCACAGAATGTAGAAAGCCAAAGCAAGTAAGAAAGAACTCTGAAAGGGCTTATCTGGCAAAGGGAAGAAGCTGGGATGATACTGACAGTGAAGATGAAGATGAAGGAAATCTTGCTCTTATGGCTATTGATGGAAAAGCTTCATCGTCAAGAATAGAGGTAAAACTTTCTGATGCTGAAATGGTTTATCATCTAAGAGGTAACTTAGATTGTGCACGTCGTGATAATGAACTGTTAAGTTTAAAGATCACAGACCTTGAGAAAGAGGTCAATGAATTAAGACTTGTGCACATTAATCAAGACAAATTAAAAGAACAGGTATCTTTTCTAGAGAATAGAGTTGACTGTTATAGAAAACTCGAAACTATTCTCAAAGACAAGATCACCGGTCTTGAGACTAAGGTTAGAGCCTACTTCAATTCTTGTTCGAAGGCTAAAGAGTTCTACAGTAAGCAAGCTGTTAATCAAACATCTGGAATAGGTTATGATTACAATGCTGCTATTGGAGAATTAGGCATAAACTCCCCTCCTCATGTCTGTGCTAAAGGGAGGGAAGTACCACATGTGCTTAAGGGTGTTGATGAACCCCTCTATAAAGCATCAATTGCTGAACCATTTGATGCGACCTCTTCTGTTATTCAAGAAGAAATACGTGCTGAGGATCATGCTAATGAGAAGATTGTTTCCAAGTCAAGTGAGTCGAAAGTTCCAGTCAAAGTTGTGAAAGCAACTGAGACTAACTCAGACACACATGAGTTGGATAACAATAATGCCATGTCTACCATGCATAAATTACCTGCTGTTAATCACTCTCATAAAGCATGTGGTGTTGCTAATTGTATGTCTTGTGCTTTTAATATGATGTATGCTTATTTTAATGGTAAGCATGTGTCTAATGATAAGACTACTCCTCATCAGCATGTGAATAACAAGAAGCATGATAGGTCTAAGACTGCTAGTCCTTCTAAGGCTAGAAAGGAGACATTTGTGCCTAAGCTTAAACAGAAATTTGTTAACGCTGTTTACAAGGTCAAATGTTCAGTCATTGAGAAAGTTGAGGCAATTAAAATTAAAAATGTTGTTTTGCCTGACAAAGGACAGTTCTACAAGTATGCCGGGCCCAACCAAGTTTGGGTTCCGAAGAAGGTCTAATCCATTTGAAGTGCAGGGCAGTATACAGGTATAACCGGTAGTGTGGATTCTTGACAAGTGGATCATCAAGACATATGACCGGAGATAGAGCCCTGCTATCAAATGTGGATTGAGAAAGCTGGCCCCCTGGTTACCTTTGGAGATAACAGCAAAGGTTTATCTGAGGGATATGGCTGTTTGCAAGCTGGGAATGTTATCATTGTAATTTTGTATATTGTGCTAGGTTATTATCAGGAAGCAGTATCTAACATATAGCACCAGTGACGAGACTTGAGAATATTATGACATATCAGTCACCTGCTGCACATTACACTTGGAATTGTACTCTAGTAAGATGTGTTCAAGTGTACTCCTGGTTGGTGAGTTAAAAGAGGAAGTCAGTGCACCACAGTTCATGGACTTTGCAGTTGCAGATCTATTGGACTATGCAATTTCTTCTTCACAATCTCACTTCAGGTTGGTATGAACTAGTATACTGCTCAAGCAATCGTCAAGGACATGGTATGGCACTCTAACAGAAGTTATAATTTTATATGAATAAGTAGAGTCGTCATATTAATAACTATCTTATCACTAAGCACAATCATATTGTTTTATATGTGCAGTGGTATATTGTTTATGCAACATAACAATTAGTATCTAAAAGTACTTGACAAGTATCGATCAATGATATCTTGTTAACATTATGTTGCAGATATTTGTAAGCTTTTGATATGAATGAGAATTACTTAGACTTTACCCTAAGTGATCAATGTTTTATCAAAAACTCATTCATATTGAAAAACAAAATCAAACTTCTTTCTACATTAGTGATTTCTTATGTCATGTAAAATCTTTTGAAATCACTATTGTAAATCATTTTCTCTCTATTACCATATATTCTGTGTTACAGGTTCAGTCTCCAATGACTTTCTTTCATTGACAGTCATGAGGTTGAAAACCCACAACGTCTATCCCAGACTGTAAAGACAAACACAAAAACAGAACCAACCAACACTCTCTTACCACTAAATGTAGTATGAATGAGCGTGAGGGAGATAGTGCCTAGTGCACCACATAAGGAAGGTTCTGTAGTCAACCCAGTAGCTCTGTCTCCTACATAGATGAGTAGTATTTAAACCGAGACAACTGCTAGCCCCCATACATCTTCTCAAAAAGATGTAATGGCTGAAAAGGTACAAAAACAGTTACTAGATTCATTCTCTCAACAGGGTGAGTCTATTGAATTTTGCCTGTCGGCCAAGGTATCCGATGTAGTGTCACCACTTCAAACATAATCAATTCTTGATGCACAAGGAGAGGTTACACACACAAAGGATGAGTTGACGAAAACAAGAGTTTCGACCATTTTAAGGTCAGATTCGATTGTTCAAGGTTCGTTAGTGGACCAATTGCCTTTACAGGTGTTAGGAGAGGATACTGATCCAAAAGCCATATGTCAGTGGTCAGTGTCTACCTCCCCAGGCTTAAATCCCCTGGATGCATCTGCGGATAGTGGATCTGACATAGGTGCAGATCGGCAACTTGTTGACAATGATTCAGATATTACCTGATAAGTCACAAGGAAATGTCTTTACAGACATTAGAAGGGAACTTTGATCTTTATGCTAAATTCTTTGGATCATTGTTTACCTTCCCAGAATTCAAATCTGGAACCCTAAAAGGGAAACTAGCAACTTGTAGATTATGACTCAGATTTATCTGACGAGTTTAACAAGGATGGGGATTTGTGAACTCCCATTGCACCACCTGTGACCTCCTTAAGGATGGCTATGGTGATTTTCCTTGCAGGTACAGCTGGATTATGGAGCTATGAGAGAAGAGTGATACACTTGTGAGAATGAGTGTAAACACGAGTGGAGAGAAGAGTGAAACACATGTGAGGTACACTAAACAGAATCACACACTCACAGTGAGGTAGAAAGAGAAACTACTTGTTATTTCTTTTCCAACCAAGTGAAATATGAGAACTCCTTCAGACGACGGCATACATTCCTTCTTTAAGGGGGAGATAAAAGCTTAAGGAATAGTTTGGAGGATTCCTCAACTAAGGGGGAGAAATAGCAGGGAGGAAGAAAAAGATCCTAAAAATGTACACTACACCACACCATTGTTGTTTGTAACTACGGATCCTATTGTACGGGAGAGGTGGTAAACACAAGGTGATTTCCTAGTAAGGGAAGAAGCTGTTAGGGGAGTACCATTGGTTTTTATCTGCGGATCCTATTGTACGGGAGAGGTGGTAAAACGAAGGTGATCTTCTTTAATCAGTTGATTCTCATAGGGGGAGAAGCAAGAGATATGGGCTTCTCAACAGGAAATGTGGTTGTACAAATGAAGATGGAACTACTTGAAGATATGTTCAGTCTAGAGGAACATCTACTTGGAATCTGGAAAATGTTAAATCTCATCCAGAACTTTTCTACTATTTACTTTGCATGTATGTTTATATCTTTTTCTTATTTGTTAGTTGAGTTATCCTCTAGGTATTTGTGTGTCATTGTCTAACAAACAAATAGGGGGAGATTGTAAGTCATATGTCATAGACCTATTTGTATATTCGAGGATTCAACTCAACTCAAATAAGAATGTAATAAGTAAATAGTGGATCTACCGTCAGAGAGATCTCGCAAAGTAATATCTGTCAAAGGATTCAGAGACAATGTTCATCTACAGACTTGAGGAGTTAATTCACTGGAAGAAGTTCAAGAAGTTGATCATGCCTCAGTGATATAAGTCAAGATCGTGGATTTAATCAAGTGACAGAGATCTCGTCAGGGTATCAATAAATTACAAGGATTTAATCTGAAGAAAATCAAAGTGTCAAAGTCAAGACATGAAGAAACGTCACGGAAGTTAGTCACTCATGAACCAGACAGTACATCGAGTGTCAACGTTGAAGTGGTGGAATTGATTCATAATTTTCAGTGATTTTCAGAAGATTTGCAGAAGAATGGTTGATGCTCAAGACTAGAATTAATTCTCTATTAATTAATTAAGTCATCTAATTTAATTAAGAAAATAAATTATATCTGCGAAGAATAATTTATTTATTAATTGAATTAATTGATTAATTAATTCTGAATTAATTCTAGGAATTTTAGGAATTTTCAGAAGCTTAATTGGATTAAATTCAAGCATTAAATCAGCAAGACAATTGAAAATGAACTAGCATGACAATCAGGATTGTCATACCGATTGTCATGCTAGGCCATTTTCAATTGTCATACCGAAAGTTACTCTAGGAGGATGATTGTCTTGCTAGTTCATTCTGATTGTCATGCTAGTTCATTCTGATTGTCATGCTAGTTCATTCAGATTGTCTTGCTAGTTCATTCAATTGTCCTACCGAAAGTCTTGCCAGCTATAGGATTGTCATGCCAAGTCAATTCTATTGGTTTTGTTGATTTAAATAGAAGCAGAGAAGCAGCATATCAATCAATCATTCAAACAGAAGAACAAAGAACAAGAAAAGCAGCCGCCTTGAAATATTACATTTTTCATCTGTTTAATCCAAGATCAAAATTCTAGATTGTAAAGTTAAATCCAAACCACTAGAATTATTTATCTTGTTCTTGTGTAACAATCTAGCGGATCAAAATCCCTAGAACTTAATCTCAAATCACGTTTAGCATTTGATTCTAATTATTGCAAAAATAGAAAAAGTTCATGTCGAATTTATTCTAGATTTGTGATAATTGATTTGAGATTAATACCTTGTAATCGATACAGTTGTTGTAACACATTTCAAGTTTAATAATATTTTTATTTAACTTGAATTTTGTTTCACATTTTTTATTCCGCATTTTATTCGATTATTCGGTGCTGTTTGTATTCAACCCCCCTTCTACAAACACATTGGGACCCAACACCTATTCCCACTAGCATTATGAATGCCTAATTTTCACTTAGGGGTTGTATAAATTAGATAAACTAGTGGGAGCCACTTATGAGTAAAGACCCGATTCATATAGTGTTTTGAAATGAAATTGAATATTTGCTAAGTGTTGTTATGTGTTTATCATTTACAGATTTACTATATTCGTTATGTCTTCTGCACTATCACTCCGGAGTATACTAGATGCTCACAAGTTGAGTGGTCCTAATTTTGCTGACTGGCTTCGAAACTTGAGAATTGTTCTCAGGGTGGAGAAGCTGGAATATGTGCTTGACTCACCTAAGCCTACTGAACCTGCTAACGATGCACATAATAATGAACATGTTGTGTATCGTAAGTGGATAGATGATGCAAATGTTGCTCAATGCATCATGCTAGCTTCCATGAACATTGAGCTACAGAAGCAGCATGAGCATATGGATGCTCACACTATTCTTATGCATCTACAAGAGTTGTATGATGTGGCAGGGAGGACAACTCGATATAAGATATCGAAGGAGCTGTTCGGTTGTAGGATGTCTGAAGGATCATCCGTGAATGACCATGTACTTAAGATGATCAATTTAATTGAACGTCTTGGACAACTTGGTTTTGCCATGGATGGGGAGCTGAGCCAAGACTTGGTCTTGCAATCACTTTCGGGTTCGTTTTCGCAGTTTGTTGTGAACTTTCACATGAATAAGCTGGATGTCAGCCTGGCTGAACTCCACAACATGTTGAAGACTGCAGAATCGAATTTCCCCCCCTAAGAAGAGCTCTGTTCTTCTAATTGGTGAAGGTTCCAATCCTAAGAAAAGGAAGAAGAACCCTTCCAAGAAGAAGAAAGTAGGTGAGAAAAAGCCTGTTCCACCAAAAGCTGAAGACCCCAAGAGCAAAGCTGTTTGATTTCACTGTAACAAGGTGGGGCACTGGAAGAGGAACTGCAAGGTTTACCTTGCAGAATTAAAGAAGAAGAAGAGTAGTGAGACTACCACTTCTGCTTCAGGTATGTTCATGATTGAAGTGAATATGTCATTAAATCAAATTTCTACTTGGGTATTAGATACCGCCTGTGGTTCTCATATTTGCAATTCGTTGCAGGGACTAAGGAGAAGTAGGACTCTTGAGGAAGAGGAGGTGATTCTATGGAAGGGAAATGGAGCTAGAGTTGCTGCTGAAGCTGTAGGATCATTTCATTTACATATGCCTACGGGCAAGACTATTGTTTTAAATAATTGTTATTTTGTTCCTTCGATTGTGAGGAATATTATTTATATTCCCATGTTAGACTTGGATGGATTTTCGTTTGTTATTCAGAATAATAAATGTTCAATTCTTAGAGATAACGTTCTTTATGGAAGTGGTATCTTAAATAATGGTTTGTATGTATGTGACGTAGAGCATGATTTACTACAAATTGAACATACTAATAAAAGAAAAAGGGATGATGAAAATCTCACCTTTTTGTGGCACTATAGACTTGGTCATATTAGTGAAAATAGACTGTGGACATTGCATAAGGAAGGGTTACTTGACCCCTTTGATTTTGAATCATATCCTACATGCGAGTCTTGTCTATTGGGTAAAATGACCAAATCTCCATTTAGTGGACATGGAGAGAGGGCTGCAGATTTGCTAGGATTGGTACACAGGACCAATGTCTACGCAAGCCATGGGTGGATTTTCATACTTCATTACATTCATAGATGATCGATCTAGATTCAGATATGTGTATTTGATGAAATACAAGTCTGAAGCCTTTGAAAAGTTCAAAGAATATAAGCATAAAGAGGAGAAACAAACCTAACATAGTATTATAACTCTTCGATCAGATCGAGGTGGTGAATACTTGAATGGAGAGTTTCTAGATTATCTCAAAGAAAATGGTATAGTCTCCCAGTGGACTCCTCCATATACTCCACAGTTGAATGGGGTATCAGAAAGGAGAAATCGAACTTTGTTAGACATGGTTCGGTCCATGATGAGCTATGCGAATCTTCCAGTATTCCTGTGGGGTTATGCATTGGAAACCTCAGCATATTTACTGAATAAGGTGCCTTCCAAATCTGTCCCTAAAACTCCATATGAGATATGGAAAGAAAGGAAATCGAGTTTTAAACACGTTAAGATTTGGGGATGTCCAGCTTATGTCAAGAAAGTTGACCCTGATAAGCTGGAATCTCGATCCGTAAAATGTAGTTTTGTGGGATATCCTAAAGAGACTTTAGGGTATTACTTTTACACCGATCATAGGGTGTTTGTCTCCAGACATGCTACCTTCTTGGAAAAGCAGTTTATCCTTGAAGGAAACAGTGGGAGCAAAATTGAACTTGATGAAGTTCAAGAAGCACAAACTACTACGAATCAAGTGAAAACACCTGTTCAAACTGAACAACCTTCTGTGGAACAGCCCATTCGTAGGTCAGGGAGAGTGTCTCGCCAACCTGAGAGGTATTATGGCCTTGTCATTGAGAATGACAATGATTTGTCAATCATTGATGATGACGACCCTATGACCTATAATGAGGCTATGAGTAGTATTGACTCAGAGAAATGGCAAAGTGCCATGAAATCCGAAATGGAATCTATGTATACCAACCAAGTATGGACTTTAGTTGAAGCACCTGAGGGTGTGAAGCCTATTGAGTGCAAATGGGTATACAAAAGAAAGATTGTAGCAGATGGCCAGGAGGAGACCTATAAGGCCAGGCTCGTGGCAAAAGGATTCAGACAAAGACAAGGGATTGACTTTGATGAAACTTTTTCGCCTATAGCCCTGTTAAAATCAATTCGGATTTTGCTTGCGATTGCTGATTACTACGACTATGAGATCTGGCAAATGGACGTGAAAATGGCCTTCCTCAATGGGAAACTTGAAGAGGAAGTGTATATGACACAGCCAGAGGGTTTTCTTTCTAAGGGAAATGAACACCTAGTGTGTAAGCTGCTGCGAACCATATATGGTTTAAAGCAAGCTTCTCGTAGATGGAACATCCGTTTTGATGAGACAATCAAAGAGTTTAGTTTTATCAAAAACATATATGAACCATGTGTCTACAAGAAGGTTAGTGGGAGCACGGTAACATTTCTTGTATTGTATGTGGATGACATACTTCTTATAGGAAATGATATACCGATGTTGTAATCAGTCAAAGTGTGGCTATCGAAGAACTTCACTATGAAGGACTTGGGAGAAGCATCCTACATTCTCGGTATGAAGATCTATAGAGATAGATCTAGAAGAATGATAGGTCTTACCCAGGGTACATACATCCAGAATTGCTTAAAAGGTTTAGCATGGAAAACTCCAAAAGAGGTCTCATACCGATGAGCCATAGAGTGTCCCTTTCCGAAAAGATGTCTCCTAAGACACCTGAGGAAATAGAGCGTATGAGTAAGATTCCTTATGCTTCAGCAATAGGATCTATCATATACGCGATGTTATGTACTAGGCCTGATGTTGCTTATTCAATCAGTATGATGAGCAGATATCAGTCTAATCCAGGTGAAGACCACTGGAAAGCAGTGAAGAACATCCTTAAGTACTTGCGAAGGACTAAGGATATTTTTCTTGTTTTTGGTGGCGGATCTGAGTTGAAAATAGAGGGTTCTACTGACTCTAGTTTTCAATCAGAAAGTGATGATAGCAAATCCATGTCAGGGTACGTGTTTACTCTGAACGGTGGTGCGATTAGTTGGAAGAGTTCCAAACAGTCTACAACGGCTGACTCCACAGCAGAAGCAGAATATATAGCTGCAAGTGAGGCTGTAAAAGAAGCCGTTTGGATGAGGAAATTTGTTTCTGAGTTGGGAGTTGTTCCCAACATTGAGGAGCCTATTGTGTTGTATTGTGATAACAACGCAGCAATAGCACAAGCCAAGGAACCTAGGTCTCATAAAAATTCCAAACATATTTTGCGACGCTTTCATTTGATTAGGGAAATCATTGAAAGAGGAGATGTCAAGATTGAGAGAGTTGACACACATAACAACGTAGCAGACCCACTCACAAAGTCATTGTCTTAGATTCACTTTGATCATCATAAAGAGAAGATGGGTATTAGATACCAGGGTGATTGGCTTTAGTTCAAGTGGGAGATTGAAAGTGTTTGTCCTAAATCCAATCATGTATGATGAGTTAGGAAGAACTTTCTTGTATTCCTATTTGATTTCATTTGAATTAATAAAAGATTTGTTATATTTTTATGGGCTTTATCTTTTTAAAGTGTATTAAATAAGATGTTCCATAGTTTAGAGTAAAGCTTCTAGAATTATAATGAGATTATAATAGTGAGATCTAGAAGACGATAACTCTGGACTTAAACAGTTCCTGATCATAGGATAACTAATCGGATGTTAGTGGATCCGCAAAGATTGGTACATACTATGCTTGCTCCCTTCAAGAGGATGTCTGTTCTCATAGGCATTTGTGTAGTGACACTATAGCTAGTATGTAGGTGCTTATTAGGAAATAAGTTCACTGAACATGACTCGATAAGTTGAACAACTAATGGAGATTACTCACGTGTCAATAGTTATTCACTGAGTGATAGTTGTACAAGTGTCCTTAGACTTGAGATCGTTAAAGGTATCTTATATATAATGAACTGTGCTTTGGTTTAGTCCTTAGTCTCAAGGACATCCATTATGTCTATTCTGGGCATAGGGATTTGTGTATAGAGATAGTTAACGTCAATAGAGAATCTACCCCTTCCAGTATAGGAAGAGAATATCCTATGTTATTCTTAGTATGCGAGTTCTGGAATCTCTGGCCAGAGTGTATGAAATTAGAAAGGAGTTTCTAATTTGCATTAATATGAACTTTGCATTATGAATAAGAAATCATATGATTAAATTTGATAGGCCTGACACGAGATCCATGCCTTGTATTTATTCGGGATATTATAAGGGTAGAAGGAATTCATTGTACGGTAACTAGTCACTGACAGGTTCTTGATATTTTAAGCAGCGAATTCATATTATCCGGATAGTCGCGATATGTTGAGAAGCATCACTCACGATGTAGAATAAATATAATTATCAATTAATTATATTTAGTGAATTTTAGTATTCATGTAAATAATTAATAAAAGTTTATTATTATTTATTTCTACTACCGGCATAATATTGAACCTACAGGGTCACACCATAAAAGAATATTTTCTTTGATGAAATAATGAGAGAGAGAATTATTTTCTAAATAGTTAAGAAAAAGAAATAATGATTAAAATAGTTTTAATTATAATTAAAGCATTTTATGAAGATAAAATGTGGGGGTTAATATATATAAAGATATATTATAAAACCCTAGGAAAGCCCTATAAATAGAATGAGATGGCTCATTCTATTTACATAATTTTGGTTTTGTGAAAACCCTAGCCTCCATCTTCTTCCTCTCTCTCTCTCTCTCCCAAAAACTCCATTTTATAAAAGCTCGGTTTTATAAAAAGGTTCATCGAAGAGGATCGTTCTTGGTGGATACCGGTAGAGTGCTTCACACACTGAGGAGCAACTGCTAGCACTCCAATTTTATAAAGCTTCGATTCACGAGGTATGGTTTCGATTCCTCAGTTTTTCCTTTTATACGTTTTTCTATATATGCGGTATATGGTTTTTACGGAATAAATTGTTATTTCACGCTTCCGCTCATCCGTAAATTCCATCACATAGGGGGAGAAGTAGGTTACAGTTCAAGATCAGTTATGTCATCATGGGTACTTTCAAAGCACTGTGATGAGCACTACTTCGACAACCCTGATCCAACTAATCAATCAGACAAATACTGCTCTTCAAACCACTACAAATGCCAGCACCAAGAAGCTCCTTCAGGCACATCTAGCCTCACTGTAACTTCAACAAATTCAAGGCTTCCAACATGCTAGGGATGTAAACAGCATCAAGGGTGATATTGAGGAGATGAAGAAGACCATATCAGACAAGATGGATTCTAAGCTTCCAGAAGCTACAATTCTAGACATCAAGAGGAAATTAAGGAAAAATTCTGATCTTGCAACCAAGATAGATGCCTTGGATACAAGAATGTCAGCCATGGAAGCATCTTTAACAGCCATTCATCTTCATCAAGCCCAACAGACAGATTTACTTCAAAAACTGGTGGCTGCTCAAACCTCCTCCTCTACTCAACTTGATGATAACAAAAAGGGGGAGAAAGGACCAAGTGAGGGGGAGAGGCTTCAAATTCAAATTAGTAAAGTAATTGTGCCTTCAATTACTATCTCAAAGCCACCAGTTACAGATAGTATAGATATGATAAATGCAGCAGCAGCCAACATTAGAGCAGCTGAAATGGAGCAGTTGAAGCCAATCAACTGTGAGAAGATTGATGAGGATATACAAAGGAAATTTGGACTAGAAAAGGAGCCAGAAAAGTCAGCCATCCATCACTCTCAAATTAAGCAGATTTCTGTGAATGAGATGAGCATGAACTATCTGGAAAGGGGACAGTCATCCTGCATCAAATCTCCAAAGGCTAAAATAATTCTGAAACCAAGGGTGAACTATCTAAAATCATCATTGAAGAACCCTTTGGATACTGTGTATGAGACACCTAAGCCTGATGAAAAGAAGCTTCTGTCAAGGTCAATTGCTTTCTACAAAGATCTAGCTGATTCAGCTTTGAAAAAGAGAATTGCTAAAGTTTTCAGGAATGGGAAAGAAATTTGTGTGGTGGCTGGACACCCTCAATTTGCTGAAGCAAAGAGAGAAAAAAATGCCAGACTGAAGCAGGAAAAGAAGCAAGCTGCTCTAGATGCTAAAAAGGCTAAACAAAAGAAAGAGCAAATTGTTATCTTGGCCAAGCTACATGCTGTAAATTCATCACAACAAATTCCTGCTCAGCCATCTGAAATCATTGAATCTCAAGATCCAAAGAAGCAAGTAGAACAATAGAAAAAATCTCCAAGAATCAAGGAATTGGCTAAAAGAACAAAAAGAAACTGGAAATTGTTGATAAGGAATTGGAGAATCAGTTTCCCAAGGAATCCACTCCAACTACAACTCAAGCATCAAAACCCTCTGTGGTATTTGAAGATATCAAGCTGGTGGATCCTTACAGGAACATTCATGGTGAACCTATTGTGCCTAAGGATGAGCCAATAGAATGGAAGAACATACCAATTCCTGACTTCAATTTGCCAATCCTTAGCAAGCCAAAAAGAACAAAGTCAAGAGCAGTCAAGAAAGTGAAGTTGTCACCTCTCAAATCCAAATCTCTAGTCAAAGCTCAATCTAAAGCCAATAAGGGAAATTACATGTACTTATATGACATCAAGGAGTTTTCTGATTTAAACCTCTATCTAGATGAACTAGATGAAGTGAGAGGAATTGATGAATACAGAAACCTACCTGAAAGGTTAGTGTTCAAGTACAAGGGAGGAAAGGAGATTCAGTGGCCACTTCACAGGATCCTTCAAGAAAGCCAAGATGTATTGATTAAAGTTTATTCATCTTTCAAGAAGAACTTTGGGTTCAATGTTACTGCAAGAAGATTGGTTCTAAAGAAAATTGAAGAACTAAGGAGTGTTAGAGCTAAAGATGCACTCCCAAAGACTCTAATTATCCGTTACACAAGAAGACGAGTGCATCTAAGGCCCTACTGGCAGATGGAGTTCATGGATGATAAAAGAGTGAGAAGATTTTTCAGATTAGAAGACCAATTGAGCATCTCTAGCAATGAGACTCTCTTGGAAATGCAAGAAAAGTTAAATCTTTCAGAATCTGATGAACTGGAATTCCACAGGCAGCTCCAAAATCAGATTGAAGAAAATAACAGAAAGCTTGGAAAGAGATCCAGACCTTCAAGGAACTAGATAAATCTGCTCAGGCTAGAGGAGCACCTTGAAAATGACTGTGAGCTAAACTTTTTACATTTTGTTAATTGAAGCACTTTACAGTTTTATCTATGTACTTTCAAAGTTATATTTTTAGGGTGTTTTGTTATCATCAAGTATCTCTTAATTTATGGCAACAATTCCAGTAGACATAAATTGGGGGAGATTGTTGTGGATATGTTGTGACTTGATGATTTCATCAACAAAACACCTTGTTAGATTTTACTTAGTGAATTTGTAGCGCTCGACGGATAAGGATTATAGTCCCGACGGATGACTCAATATAGTCCCGACGGATGATGACTTATTATCCATCGAGTGAGTAGCTTATATAACAATAAGTTTGTAGCACGTTTCTGCATACACATTGTTTAGAAACTGTAGTATTACTTAAGTCATGTTGACTTTAACTAGATATGCAGAATAGGTTGATTAATTGTACATAGATGATGTCTTGTAATTCTGCATAGATGAAATGAAGTCTAGTGCTTGATTGCTACCCGACAGATAAACAACAATGAATTCGACGGATGATCAACAACCCGACGGATGATCATTAACTCGACGGATGATCATGAACCCGACGGATAAAGAATTCAAATATCCGTTAACAGTGACAACACAGTCACATGCGTCGAGTGTATGCAAATGGAATGTGGTAGCCTATTCAACTGGGTTTTTGAGAACAAAGAAGCATTTCCATTTTCATGCTATTATGAAGATATTCAAAGATGCTGGAATAGAGTAATGAAGTAGCATTAAATAAACTCGATAGTTTTTGTTTTTATTATCTTGTCTTATTGCTCTGTAATCTTGGTGATATATAAACCAAGAAGTAGCAAATAGAACAACGAACTAAGAAACCAAGTAACCAAGAGAGAAATATTTGTAAGCTGAATTCTCAGTATTTCTTTGTAGTCTTAGTTGTTCATTTGTAAGCAGCTGTGAGCTTTTTGAACACAGAGTTCTCTCGATATATATTATATATCTCTGGTGGAATCATTCAAATCCACCAGAAAGTTTTTAAAGACTCTTGTTTTTAATTACTTGTGTTTTGATTCATTTCAAGTGATTATTCCACATTCTGCTAATCAATTCACACTGATATATATATAACTGAGTTAGAACATTTTTTTATTCAAGAAAAAGTTTCAAGAATTTCATTCAACCCCCCTTCTGTAATTCTTGTTATATTGTTAAGGGACTAACATTATAGTACATGTATATCTTGCACAACAAAAACTGAGTTGACCACTCAAGTGACCACCTCTATATCTTCTCAACAAGATATAATTGTACATAAAGGATCAAAATAGACTTCAGTGGCACCTTCTCAACAAGGTGTCACTATTGAACAAAGCACCATCCTAAGTGCAATCTGTAAAGAGTCTGCACACCCTCTTGAGCACTCTCAAGAGGGTCAAAGAAGTAATTTGGAAGGCACACACATCAGTGAGAGCTCATCTCTTGAAAATCCCTCTTCCATTTAGGGGGGTTGCTAATACTCACACCTGAGCTCACAACTCTAATTTCTCAAATTTATTCTACTTTTAATGAAGGACTTGAATCATCTTCTCAAGTCCTGCCAAAATCAAGTGACACGGTTCCTGAAACTGTGGTCACCATTCAGACACAATCTTTAGATGAGAGGCTACATGCGGAGGTAGACCTTGATGACACCATCACAAACACAAGAGTTTCATCAATTTTTACTAAAGACCCTGTGCACATAGTTTCTAATGCATCTTCATGTGCACAACAGTCTTCACGGACTGATAGGTTTAAGGGTAGTACTCTTGAGGGGGAGCTACTCAAATCCTCTTCAATTCAATTGGAGGTTTCTCATGAAGAAATAACTCCTCAAAACCCTAGCTGAACTTGACTTGACAATTGAAGCTAGGAGTTCAATTGTCAATGATCCAGCTATTGGAGAGGAAAGTACTTTAGCACATTCAAGTGCCAGTTTCCTGCAAGAGGAACAAGGGTTTGAGGCCATGATACATGACGGTAACTTGGTCAACTCCCCTCCAATTCAAGTGGAGGTTCACTCATTCAGTGAACAACAAACTGTCAAAACCACAGTTTTCACTGTGAGTCAAACTCTAACATCAGTCACAGGTGCCACCTTACCTTCAGTTCCATCCACCTCAACTCAAACCTCAACAAACTCAAACCAATCTTCCACATCTGCACAACCCTCATACCTTCTCTCTCGGTGGCTACAAGATACAGAACCTCCAACCCAAACTGCAGATGAGATGCTTATAGATCAGATTGAGGGATTTGCCAACATTGCCCAATAACTCATCAAATCATAATGACAAACCAAGACTATCAAGCTATCATTCTCACTTACAGGGAGGAAGTTGAAAAGCAACAAGACAAAATCATAGTTAAAGCTGTCAAAATCTTTCTCAATTGACATGGAGGAAGCTTTGTCTAGATTCAGGGACGACTATCTTACCATTCTTGGCAGCAATGCAAGGGAGCTTACACCTCAAGAAGTCTATGATGCTGTCACAAAAATTCATAAAGCTCAACTCAATCAAGGCATTTAACTTTATTGGTAAAGCGTTAGAGAAGACACTGGACAAACATCAAGACCAAGTCAAGCACATGGTGACTGCTAAGATTGATGAGCTTCTACCCAGTCAAAGGGAGATAAAGAACAATTTCAGCAAATTCACTGACAAAATAGCGAAGCTTGATCTCAAATCTATGGAAGTCGGTGTTAAACAACTCAAGAAATCTTTTGCGGCTCTTCATGCAGTTATCCAGGGTTAGATCTCTCAAAAGAATGACACCAAGGTCAAACTGGATCAACTACATAAGGCCAGATATGAGCCTTCAGTTTTAGTCATGGAGGAGATCAAAAGAACTGTGCATGACACATTTGGTTCATACATCCCTACCACTTCAACATCTGGTCCATCTACATCCTCATCAATTCAAATCCAAGCAGTGCAAAGTCAAATCACAGAATAATGGACAATTATATTTTGATTTAATATTTACCTCCGTAAGATTAAATTGTTGAAAAATATTGGAGAAATGTGATTTTAGGCCCAACTAATAGAAAAATTTTATAGTGTGACATTTAGAAACTCAAACTCCTAAATTATATTTAAATTTGTTTCTCTTAAATTTGTTTTCCTCCATTTAAAAATTCGAAAGCCGGTTGCTAATCAGCTCAATTGTTAAGTTGAAATCCTTACAGCTGGTTGCAGGTAAATGAGCCCGCTGCCTCCATATTTTGGTAACTAATATAAGTATATTTTAGGGCAGTAGTAAAATCACATAACAAAACCAGAGTTAATAAACAAATATCGTTAATCACAACATCTTACATATGACCTTTTTCTTGTAGTTGGTGAGCATGACTACGTAACCCATGAATAAAATACATTCAGGGGGACGGCAATTACAAATAAGAATCTTGGACGTCAAAATCTGACGCTTTGTCCATTGTCTTATTTGTTTCCTGGCCGGAGAAACAAAGAAATAGTAAAATGTAAGCACTGGCACTCATTTAACAGACCCATGGCTTTGCTGCCTTGCTATTTTGATGTAGACTTTATGTAAAAACTAAAACATGATCATATTGTTTGTTGGAGGAAACAGAATATACAAAGAGTTGAATTGCCTTTTAAGATAAGTTTAATGATTACTACTTGAGAATAACATTTATACTTGGCTTGCATTTTTGCATTAAAGTTGCATCATCGTCCATCAGTGCTAATTTACTTGCCTCCACTAACAAAAAAGCTGGGGTGGTTGTTAGTTACTGTTGTGAGATCTGTTGATATTGTACACTTGTTTGTTGGTACTCAAGGTTCAAGAGGCTAGGAGGTGATATATATTGGTCCAGGTTTCGCGACACGTTAAAGTGGATTCTTTGGCATGGGGCTCATTCGGTTGCTGTTTGTTCTTGTTTTCTCTGCATTGTTTCATGGCATTTTATCCAATACTGACGACGGCGATGGTATGCATATATCTTAACTTTTCACATTGGTCTTTCGAAATCTTCATCGAGATTTTGTTTGTGAAATAACCTTGTTCTGTTTTTGTTTTTGGAAGTATGAAGTTTGATCTACAGTTTCTCAGAAGATTTTTTACAGTGTTACTTATCTGTTATATATGTTAGTTCTGATCAGTTTTATTTTAACACTATGGATGTTGAAAATGATCAGAATATCAGAAACGTGGAAGGTAATTAAGGTTACAGAATGTGACATATATTACTCATTAATTTACTATAACTGTGGGAATACAGTATATGATCTTTAGGTGAAACATAAATTCTTTTGATCGCTGGAAAGATATTTTAATATGACCATCCCAGATTATGACAATGGTAAAGGATCACTTTACTGTTAAAGTTTGAGTTTGATCTTCCCCTAGACTGTCTCTTTTATGATACCTCTCCAATCTTCCTCATTCCCGGCCTCGGCGGGCTTGGTCTTGAACTATATTAGCTTCAAATTTGCTTGACAAACTCAAACCACTTCTTCTTCTACTGTCTTCACTCAAAAGACTACCTTTTTGACAATCACCACTGTCAACTTGCCATTAGGAGCAGAATCACTCAACGAAGTAACAAAGACATCCTAACTATGAGGAAGCGATGACAAGAGTATCAAAGCTTGTGATTCATCATTCAATTTCACCATCTATCAGACCAACTCATTAACCAAGCGTTGAAAATAACTTAAGGATAGCCCCATGCTCATGCCATCTCTGTACTTCTCCTTTATCAATACCATCGGGCGAATCCTCCGGTTTAATAGTTTCATACAAGTCCCTAACACACAAGAGATCTTTTACACGAGTTTTCCAAGTCTAACAATTTTCCATGTTCAATATAAACATATTTTTATCATTACAGGTCTTAAGGTAACTGTTACATTAATGACTACATGAGTATTAAAATTTTGAAACCTCCGGGATCTTGTTAGATGAGGTACAGAAGCAGCATTACAATGAACAAAAGTATAGAGAGATTGGTTTGTAAAGTTACTCATTTTAATGGGAGTACTGGGATTCAAAGTTCATGTTTGCGAGGTTGAAGTAAGTGTTGTTACTTTAATAACATGGATATTGATATGTTGACTGGTTGGTGCAGTTGCAATATTGAGATCATTGAAAGATCAGTGGCAAAACACTCCACCAAGCTGGGGAAAGTCAAATGATCCTTGTGGTAAAGCCTGGGAAGGTGTCACCTGCGAGAAGTCGAGAGTCACTGCCCTGTAAGTGGAAAATCATTTTTCTTGATACATAAGGTACATAAATCCTGCATCTTCGTTAAAAAAACTATGGTTATTGATGTATTTGCTACATGCCTTCAGGAGCTTATCAACTATGGGACTTGTGGGTAAACTGAGTGGCGACATTGGGGGACTCAGTGAATTGAAATCCTTGTATGACATTTGAATTGTGTTAATTAGTTCCAAAAACTCATGGAAATTTCCTGTTAGACTAGTACTAACTACTAAGCACATCTATCTTTGTTGCAGGGATCTATCATTTAACAGAGGCCTAACAGGTTCCCTTTCTCCGGGTCTAGGCAATTTGAAAAATCTCAACACATTGTACGTATCCATCCACTTTACATACTAAAATCTAAATTGATGTCTTTTTTTGGTCTAGTTATCTCCCATCTTCGTTTAAACTGTTTGAGTAGCTAAAAACAAGAGGGGTGGGGGGTGGGGCGGGGGGTTTAATGTTTTGTACATTCTTTGAATACCAATGTTTTTATGTATTCCAAATAACTCTGTATCTTTTACCATATACTATGATATATTTTCAGAATTCTGGCGGGCTGTGGTTTCACTGGTTCTATTCCGTCCGAACTGGGAAATCTTCCAGAACTATCCTTTCTGTAAGAACTGCTTTATAGTCTTTGGTAACTCTCCCTTGATTCCATACCAAGAGTTAAGAGTCGTATCTGAATGATTCAAGATTGAAATTTTGAATAATAATAAACTCAATCGTCCCATTACATAAACCGCACTAACTCGTTCAACTGTATCAATGAAACTCTTTCTTAAAACAAACTTGGACTTTGTCGGAACCTAGGGAGTAATGATCTTTACTCTTACACAACTGTACTCCTATATAGGATTATGATATACTTGGCTTTCAACATACTATATCTTTTGGCAGAGCTCTAAATTCAAACAACTTCACTGGGGTTATACCTCGTTCTCTTGGTAAGCTTTCAAACCTCTACTGGTTAGACCTGGCAGATAATCAGTTTAGTGGATCTATCCCTACATCAACTAGTGCTTCCAAGGGCTTAAACTCTCTCAAAAAGGCAAAGCATTTGTAAGTCTATTCTACATACTCTCCTACTAAGTGCAAGCCACATATTTTGTTATCATGAACAACAGGTCATTATTTCTAAAACCATGTGTTGTCCAATGTATGTAGCCATTTCAACAAAAATCAGCTTACAGGTTCATTACCTGAAGAACTTTTCAGCGCAGACATGGTACTTATACACGTGTAAGTTGAGACACAATTGAGGATCATTGTTTTTGTTACTTTGTTAATTATTACACTAATGCTTCTTGTGTAACAATGCAGGCTGTTTGATGGAAACAAGTTAGGTGGCAGCATTCCTAATTCAATTGCAGAAATTCAGACACTAGAAGTTCTGTGAGTTATCTTCGCCACAAAAAATCACCTCATTTTATTAAAGATACACTTCCACTTGTCTCTAGATACAATCCTTGATTCCTGATCATGACACATAATTTCATCTGAAACAGTCGGCTTGATAGGAATGGGTTTGAAGGCAAGGTCCCAGCAAACCTCCACAATCTTGTCAATGTGGTTGAACTGTGAGTAATTTTTTCAAGAAATTTAGAGGTAAATTTTCTTCGTAGTTCGTGTTTGAATCAAATGTGTTTTCTCACTCTCTGACATGTTGGTGCAGGAATTTGGCACACAACAAACTTACTGGCCCATTACCAGACTTGACTGGAATGGACTCTCTCAATTATGTGTATGAGGCATAACATTTAAGCTTAGTGAATTTTTAAATATAGAGACATAAAAGATATTTATTAGAGTTATTTGTATGCTTCCTACAAGCAGGGACTTGAGTAACAATTCCTTTAATCCATCACAAGCTCCTGCATGGTTCTCAACCCTATCTTCACTTACGACTCTGTGAGTATTAAATAAAAATGTGGGTTGAATTCATATGTATAAATAATGACGGTCTGATGCAAAATTCTGGTGCAATGTTCAGGGTAATTGAATATGGATCACTTCAAGGGCCAGTGCCACAAGACCTCTTTGGTCTCCAACAGATTCAACAAGTGTAAGATGATACATAAAATAGATCCTAGCTACTTTATGATAACAATTCATAGGAAAAGCAAATAATAAAACTCAGGCGCTACTTTCTTATCTTTTTCTCAGGAAACTGAGGAATAATGCATTTGACGAAACGTTAAACATGAGTAGCAGCATCGGCCAGCAGCTGCAGCTCATTGACTTGCAGGACAACAATATATCCTTTGTAACCCTAGGTTCTGGATATAAAAACACATTGATGTAAGCAAGTTCTTTTTACACAATTGTATCATAATCTATTAAAATAGTGACTTGCATTCTACATCAGAACAATAACCTATGCGATTTTTATCTAGGTTAATAGGAAATCCTGTATGCAACAACAGTCCCGCGAATATGGATTTCTGTAAGCTTCAACAAGAAACGTCACAGGCTTACTCAACTAGCGTAACTAGTTGTGCAAAAAAATCTTGTGCTTCTGGTCAGAAGCTTAACCCTCAGAGCTGTGAATGTGCATATCCATATGAAGGGATATTGTACTTCAGAGGCCCCTCCTTCGGAGACTTGTCTAATGTTACTATTTTCCATTCTTTAGAAATGAGCTTGTGGGTTAAGTTAGGACTGACTCCAGGTTCAGTTTCCCTGGATAATCCACATTTCAATAGTGATGACTATCTTCAGGTGCATGTTAGTCTGTTTCCATCAGATGAAAAATATTTTAGTAGGTCTGAGATTCAGAGGTTGGGTTTTGCTTTCAGCAATCAGACTTACAAGCCTCCTAATGAATTTGGTCCTTACTATTTTATAGCATCTTCGTATTTATTCAGAGGTACATATTATGATCAATAACTCTTTTGTATATGCATATTTTTGCTTCAAGGGTGTACTTATCTTCGAATGAATATTTATGCACGTTACAAAATGCTTCAGGTGAGCGTGGGTCTATCAGCTCAAGTGTTCTTGCAGGAATAATAAGTTTAGCTGTTATTATGGTTGTGGTACTGGTTGGGCTAGGATTATATGCTGTTCGACAAAAAAAACTTGCAGAGAGAGCCATTGGATTAAGCAAACCTTTTGGTAATTCTGTCTGATATAAACTGCTAAAATTTAAATTTAATATCTCTCTTAAGATATGTGTAGAAATTTGTAGTGATTACTTCCTGGGATATTGTCATTCAGCATCATGGGCTCCAAGTGGGAAAGACAGTGGAGGTGCACCACAACTAAAGGGAGCAAGATGGTTCTCTTATGATGAGCTCAAGAAATGCACAAACAACTTCTCTGATATAAATGAGATTGGATCAGGTGGTTATGGCAAGGTATACCATCAAACTCCTCGATTAACATGAAAACCAAGTTCTTTGATAAATTTATTTTTGAGTCATGTTTACCTTTTAAATATAGGTCTACAGAGGAATGCTTTCCAATGGGCAAATCACCGCAATCAAAAGAGCTCAACAAGGTTCAATGCAAGGTGGACTAGAGTTTAAGACTGAAATTGAATTGCTTTCACGTGTTCATCACAAAAACCTTGTTGGCCTTGTGGGATTCTGTTTTGAACAAGGAGAGCAGATGTTGGTTTATGAATACATGCCTAATGGAACTCTTAGGGAAAGCTTGTCAGGTAATTTACTTCCACCCCGATCTGACTTGTAAATAGTGTGCCCATAGAAGTTCACTTTATTCCGGGCATTACACAGTCAGATTATTTTATTTTTTTGTCAGGTCAGTCAATTTAATTTAAAATGCCCTCTGCGCATGCTTCTTCTGATTTTAGCTACATTTTTATTTGTATTGGTGCATTCAGGGAAGTCCGGCATTCATCTAGACTGGAAGAGGAGGCTTCGAATTGCTCTTGGTTCAGCAAGAGGATTAGCTTATCTACATGACCTTGCAAATCCACCTATAATTCACAGGGATATAAAATCGACCAATATATTGTTGGACGAAAATCTTACAGCAAAAGTTGCAGATTTTGGCTTGTCCAAGCTTGTTTCTGACAGTGAAAAAGGGCATGTTTCTACTCAAGTTAAAGGCACATTAGTGAGTAATACTAAATAAGTTCTTAATGCGTAAAATCTAGTCAAAACTTATTAATTTCATTTCATAAGACAATACCATGGCTGATTATTTTAACATGTTCATCACAGGGTTATCTGGACCCTGAATATTACATGAGTCAACAACTAACTGAGAAGAGTGACGTATATAGCTTTGGTGTGGTAATGCTTGAGCTACTAAGTGCTAGGCAACCAATTGAAAAGGGAAAGTACATTGTCCGTGAGGTCACAATAGCACTAAATAAAAGTGAAGAAGAGAATTATGGACTAAAGGAGTTAATGGATCCGTCTCTTAAAATGCTCACAAATCTTGCAGGCTTTGAAAGGTATTTGGATTTGGCACTGCAGTGTGTCAAAGAATCAGCTGCAGATCGTCCAACTATGAATGAAGTGGTGAAGACACTAGAAACCATATTAACGAATGGTGGTCTGAACACAACTACTACTTCTTCTGCATCTTCATCTGCGACAGATTTTGGATATACAAATGGTGGTCCTCCTACACATCCTTATGATGCTAATGCATTCTCCAGAAAAGATGTGAATAATAGTGATGCATTTCAGTACAGTGGTGGATTTAATATATCAGCAAAACTGGAACCCAAGTAAAAGATGTGGATACTGCTGCTATCTAGTACGATTGTATCGTGTTTAAATTGTTACATTCTTGGAAACTTCTTCAGTTTTTTTGTTACTAGTATAACAATATTTGTTTATACGTTTTTTTGAAGGCCAAACTCTATGCATGACTTCAACAAACTTTACTCCCAATTATGAATAATGCATGTAAGTTCACTACAACTTTTCAACATAAGGAAGGGCGAGCCAAGAAGAAACAAGTAAATATAGTCTTTTTGGTTTCGTATCCTGAACACAAAATTCTTTTATCAGCGCAAAGTAAAGCTAGTTTCCCTCATTTTGTCTCCATTTTAAGTATATAACTTTTAATATGAAATAAATAACAAGTAGGTTCTGCAACATGTACTTTTTATTTATATATAAATGCTTGTTATGTATATAAATTTGTGCATAATGAATTTACTCACAAATTGGAGAAAGTTGTTAAACACGAAGACATGCATGAATACATTTAATGACAAGCCTATTGTATAGTAATACAATGCATTAAATTCGTAAGAAGTTGGTGGTTCGCCGTTAGATATTGAGTGTATAACTACTTGATAAGAGAGAATGAATGTATATAAAAATGACTTAATACAAAGGGGTTGAATGTATTTCCGAACTTTTTAATCTTTTCTTAAATCTATTTTAAATAGATGTTATAACAACTTGATATTTGTATGTCTTAAAAATATGGAATGAATAATGAATACTGAACAAATTTAATAAATACTCAAAATTTAATAATTTTATTAAGTTTGAATGTTGATAAAACTCGGGTTCGTAAATACAAACTCAAACTTCTGTTTTCTCATAGAGTTTCAAAGTGTTTTGCAAATCTAAACTCTGGAAAACTTGGATAGAAACTATGCAATTCACTTTATCTATAACGAAAAAGCAGTACATTCAAGATTGTTTCCTACAAGTTTGGTAAGACTTTTAAAAAGTAGTGAAGAATGTCCAAACTGCCTTAATAAAATTAAAATGTTGGCAGTTGTGACTATGCTCCTTTTATCCACAAAATATCATATATCTTTTCTTTAGCTGCTTTACTTTGAATCACTCTCCAAGTTAAATTGTAAAGTTTTCATTTCTCCTCTTTATTCAGTGCTTTATTCAGTGAAAGATCACTTATAAATTGACATGTTAATTATCTTTTTTTTTTAAAAGCTTTCAGTTGTTTATCTTACTGTGAACCTCAAGATTGTCTAAATCTGTCATATTCGATAACTCCGAGTAATTTGTTAGAAAACTATATTTCTTGATTCAGCATTGCAGGACTTCTCGAATTGGTTTCCTACTGGCCTCTCAAATCTAGCCTTGCAGACTTCTCGAATCAAACTTCTCGAATCAAACTTGTCTAATTAGTTTCCCATACTTATCGAATATGCTCATTTTGCACTTCTAGAAACTGTACATCTTGCCCTTCTAGAATTAGTACATCTTGCACTTGTCGAATCTGTGGTGCACTTCTCGATGGGCTTGTAGACTTCTCGAATAGTAGATTTTGGTACTTCTCGAATGGTTCAGTCTGCACTTCTTTAGGACTTGGTGAGAATTTTACTCATTTCTGCAATTCCTTTATTTTATATCATTCTTGATTTCTAGGGCATTATCCAGGGCATTATCAAGGATCTTCTTCGAGAAATATTTCAAACATATATCTTCAAAAATGTAGGAATTACATACAGTGTCCTAATCTAGAATATAATTATTCAAAGATAAGGATCCCACAATCAAGTGGTCATATAAATAACTTACAAAATTAATATTTAGATAGGCTTGTTTGAAGACATTATCATACATGCCTCTATAACTAACAGGTATTGTATAATAGCCAATAAATGGTCATGGTCCAAACTCGTGGGGATGCGTGAGATTGTCATGGAGTTGTGAGTGAAGTATCTCTTGTGGGGAAGTATAATAATAAGACCATGAGATTAACTTGTACGCGACCTCTGTGGGACTAGTTGTGTGATATGATATCGGGCTAGCACATGCAACCTTTAAGGGCCTGGCCATTCAAAATTATCCACCCATCGTTACTTGAGGGCCCGACCATGAGCCTTCATGCTTTAGTGCTATGAGATATCATTTGAAGGTATTTTCATATGATGTAATCCAAAAAGAAGTGGGTAAGCAATGATGACCTCGAAGAGGTCCTCCAAGCGCAATACAGACCCAAAGAGACTTTGACTAGCTCCCACGTGGGTCATGTATTCATAAATTGTTTTATTTAAATCTCCGGCCCATATGACATGTAAGCTTGTACTACCACTTGTCTTTTCAAGATCTTTTAAAGTATGAGGAGAGCCCTCTTATCTCACCAGGTCCTTTGTTTATATAAGGACATGAGTCACCAAGAATATATTATTTATTTATCTTTAAAGAATATATGTTTCTTTATTATAATGTCTGATGTGTCACCTGTTAGGAATATTCTAAGACTAACCACAACAAGGGCAATTATATAATTATCAAGAACAGTCAAGGCACCAAATAATGAAACAAAATACACATAGGCAAACAACTGAATATAATCAGAGACGTAATCGACAAAAGAGAGGAGAGAATACTTAGCTCCAACATAAAATTTAACAAACCTGTAAGAACAATCAACAGCTGAGGTGCCTAGATTTCGAGAAGCCTAAATTTTCTTGAAGTGATTATTGCCCCCACTTAAGTTGTGATGGGTTGCACAATATCACTTCCAGAATATAATAGCAGAGAGCACTCCATTCACAAACACATATGCTTAACAACGACCTTCTCCTCAGTTCGCCTAGAAAACCTATGCAATTCACTTGCATGTATGTATGTGGAGAGAGAAGAAAAAAGAAGAAGAAGGCAGCTAGAGCTATATGTGGAGAGAGAAGAAAAAAGAAGAAGAAGGCAGCTAGAGATAGGGTTTTACACGTTACCTCTATGTGTTTGTTGTGTGTAATGTTAACATGTATATATTATGATATAAAAACGTAACAAAACAACTCATTAATTAAAATAATTTATTCAGACTTAAAATATTTAATTAATAAAATATTTATAGAATCATAAAGACTGGTCACCTCGCATACGCGAGACATTCGCCCAAATCGCCCTTCGACCCGACCCGAGTCGAGTCGAGGCAGCGGCGCGCACGCGTGTGCGCGCGAAAGGCACACAATAATATCATGCACTCCCACATGCCTTAGTAGTTGTACACTTGCACATGGTACTATATTAAGCATACAACCTCTCTTTACAATATCAATGTGGGATAAACCCACACAAATCTTTTCAAGCTACTCACTTCACCTTAATTTATGTATGGATTACACTAAGACTTAAATCCATACATGAAAGTTTAAGTTCCTATAGTAAGGAACAACCTCCAACAATTAGTTTCCAGTAATTCTTATCAAGAACACATCTAAATGCTTAACATTACCATTTTCTTACATCACCGAATGAGGACTTGATCAATATATCGTTACGAGAGCTACACTATATTTTATTTTAGCAAGTATTATTATAATTATCGCAATGGTCTATTTAGAGCCCTGATTAATTTTCGGGCATTACAAAGTGTTGTGTTTGTACCCAAGAGACTACATTATTATGTTTTACTTAAAGACATTTGGATTATTACTAATTATGTTCAATCAATTATTCTTTATTTATTTATTAAATCTATATTTACTGTGATATATATGTTAGAATAATAAATGTCCTTGGAATATCATATACATTCTATATCTCTAAGTATGTGACTTAGAAATGAGATTATGAGAGCGGTATATATTCCTAAAGGTCCTTAGTTGGGTATTATTATTAAGGGACATTAATAATGCCTAAAGATTAATATCATTCTTGACTGATAATCACTAATCATTGATCATAGGTATAGTGATACCAAAGTAAAAAATATATGCACATGTAAAGGTACATAGTGCTAAATTGATTCGTCATGAGATTCTACATGATAAAAATGTCATAAATTATTCTTACAATGATAATGATGTCAGGATCCTTAGACCTCAAATTGTTATATTTCTATACCAGAGTTAATATACTTTGATTACATGTAAAGTTACTTTTGACCGGATAATGATAAAAGTACACATTGGGTATATTATAAATCGTATGAGAAATAGGAATAATCTAGATGAGATTTAACCTTCCTATATTTTACGAGTAATGTTATTGACCTTTTGTTTGAGCTAGACTTTGAAACGAATGGCAATGCTCAAATTTTAATTTGAATAAGATTATTTACCCATCGATCAAGAGAATGTGGATTAAATTATGAATAGGGTTACACATAGCATGCTTCGAGTTTAATCTATAATATATGGTTAAATGAATTATACTACAAGAAACATTATTCATAAAAGGTTTAATCGAATTATTGATTTAATTATTATTACTTGGGTAGCAATGATGTATCACTAGATGTCGCTCAATATTTACAAGTTTAAATTAAATTTAAAATTTGTTGCCAACATAAGAATAACATATAGGGTTACACACATAGAATGTTTGAAGAATTCTTTAATTTAAAATCGGATATAAATTAAATTAAAGTAATTTGTATTATTTAAAATATTAATTAAATATGACTTAATTAATTTGATAAATAATGATATTCGAATTTATCAATATCAATTCTGAAATTCAGTTGTTCAATAATTAAGTGAGATTTAATTATAATACAAATTGGAATTTCAGATTAATAATAACCCATAATTAGTTTAGAGTTAAAATTCATTTTTATACTCTATATATAATGTCTCTTATGACTAATTTTTAAAGGGAAGACTATTATTAAAAAAACCTAGCCACTTAAAGAGAAAGATAGACAACAAGAAGAAATAATTTTGTGCTAGTACAGATCCGATCCTGGAATTCAATCATTCGTGTTGATACCGGTAAAGCATAGATCACAAAGCGAGATGTGTTGTAATTGAACAAGTTTTGAATCTTCATTATTCTTTCAATAATAAACTGTTGAAGCTTCTTGAGATATTTATTCTTCATCTTCGAATTAAATCTTTTATTTTCGCATGGATCGTGCAGAGGGTTTCATTTTATTCTGGCTTATATTTATGAGTTTTCACATTTTTCCGCTGTTATGTATACATGAAACCCTACATAAGTGCTACCACTATAATTGAGTCGGAGAAAAGTGAATAAAAACTACAAAAGCATGATATCGCGAAGTCCATAAATTGTTGTATCGTGAAATCTATAAAACCATGTCGAGAAGTCCATAATAGCTATATCGAGAAGTACATAAATAGTTATATCGATAAGTACATAATGCTGACATCGAGAAGTCTCAAAAGTGTATCATGAACTCAACATGTAACATAGTCATAACACTACGACATAGATGACCTATTTGAACATTTCAACATGGGTGTTGTTTTAGCTGATGTTATAATATGTATGAAATTTTGGTCCTAACATAACATCACATTTATAGGTGTTACTATAGGGCTAAAAGTGTGTTGTTGTAGCTCAATAAGGTGTTATACACAACAACACATTAGATTGTGTTACTATAGACTATGAAAAAGACAAATTTTTTTGCCCGCAAGGGTTGGCTCAGTTGGTTAAAGAGAGGAAAACTAACCTCTTGGTCACAAGTTCGAATCCCACGGGAGGAGAATTTATGATTATGCCTCCTGAGCCAGAGCCTGTCACTTAAATGTGGTTTACCTTCGTTCACGTGGTTTGCAGGCTATTACGTGAACCCGTAGGGTTTATCCAGTGCGCACCCGAAAGGTAGCGGCTGCGGGTTACCTACGATAAAAAAAAAGACAAATTTTAATTTAACTCGTGAAAAAATAATTCGTTAAAACTAATTGATGTTAAATTAATAATTATTTATAAACTAATTCACTTAAATGAAATGATTTATGAATTTTCTTATAAAGTAAAAGTATGTCGATTTATTCAGTTTTTATAAATATCAATTTTTTATTGGATTTAAAATTAAATTAATCTTCGAAATCAATTGATTTAAATAAAATATTTATGAACTTTTCTTAGAAGTAAAAATATATAAAATACAAAAATTATATATATTTTATAAATTAGTATAATATTTATTTGAATTTATAATAAATACATTTGTACTAAATAAGTATAAATTAAATTTGATTAATGCAATTAGTAACATCTATGGTTATGGAAAATAAAGATTGTAATAGTTTTAAAATTTTAAAAAAACTATTACACTCTTAATAAATTAATTATAGTAATTATAATGTGTGCAATAAAAAATATTGTAAAATTATTAAATTAAAAAATGTAAATGAATTAGCATATGGGCTGGGCTATAAAGACAATTGAGTTGGGCCTGTAATTTTTGTCTTGGGCGGCTAACACAAATACGGAGAGGGAGTTCAAAAATTTCAGAAAAAACTAAGCAGGGAATAAATTTGGGGAAATATACACTCATTTTTATAACATCTCACTCGCACTACTTTCAGATAGCGACAAAATCATGAAAAGCAAATTAGGGTTCATTGGATTAAATGACCAACGGGTTCAAGCAAATTTTAGCGGGTTCGAGAAATTAGGGGTCAATTGGGTTTCAAAAAATTAGAGTTCAAAGAGCTACGAGTTGATTTTTTGTTCTTGTTTATATGTATACTTTGTTGATTTATATGTTGTTGCTTGTCTCTGTCTCTCTCGCTCTCATTATATCTCTCTGTCTCTCACAGTCTCTTTGAATTATAACTTATTTGGCAAATTGTGTTTGCAGGATTGCGTGCTCTCCTTTGCTTCTTGACTGGATTCAATGCCTGCTTAAATAGAGGGGATGTTCATACCAATGTTCAACAGGTCTATTTTGCCTCCTTCAGTAGCACTACTAAAAAAATCACATTTATAGATGTGAATATTTTACCTTGTTCTTTTTCTTGGCCGCATTCTGCAGAAGCTGCAGGGCACTCTCTAGTCAGCTGTTAGGGCGAAAACACGCGCTAAAATACACGCAAGTATACGCGTTCGCAAGTAGTATAAGATATAAATCAGATTCGTTTCCACAGAGACTGGTTTAGGTTAAGTTCAATTTATGCACCTATGCAACAATGTATGGTTATCGCTCAATGCTAAGACAAATAACAAATTGGGTTTTGATTAAATTACGAGATTATACTAAATAACATTAACTAAGAGAATTGAGGTTGAAGTACTATATATGACAAACATGGGATTCTAACTTCATTAAATACTTCATTTAATAGCCTTATTGTTCTTAACCTTAGCATATGATGCTGATGACACTAATCAGATAACACGAAACTGATAAACGCCAACTTTCGTTGCACGAGTACCATTCTACCAGACATCCACAAAAAAGATAGAAGCTGAATAGGCACCAATTATATTGAGACCCTATATGTGTATAGAATTTGACAACATAACGGTTTAAGCACAAGTCATCCATAATGATTACATAGGGAAATTAATATGGTTAAAATTACCTACGATTCATGCATAACAAATACATGAACCTATACTAGCATGGCAAGTTCTAAACCTCTATATTCACTATCGTTTCAATAGAGATTAACACGCTATCTTATATGTAAGCTACACACATAAGACGAATAAGTACAACCAATACTAGGATATCAATCAATCACCACACACCAAGATATCAAAACAAATTAATTATTGAAATCCATAAGTAAATCCGCTAGAATCCCATGATATCGATTAGCCCATAATTGAATTCATCGTCACCATAGGTTCCAATGAAAGCATGATATAAAACAAGGTCTTAATAAACTGAATAATAATTAAAGTATGAATAAACGAGATATAGGTTCAACAAGAACGAAAACGAGCATCCAAAGTTACAACTAATTCAAAGAATCACAGGTTGAAAACAAGATCTTCTTTTTCTGAGTTGTACTGTGCTTCTAGGTCTTCTCCTTGGTATCCCAATCTTCCCGGATGATGAAAACCCTTTTTTTTAAAGTATATATACGCCCCTAGTGGACCTGGACCCTTAAAATCGTCAAATTCCACTAAAAAAAGGCTTTTTCAGCGAAATCAGCGACCAGCCGCGCCTTGGGCGGCCGCTCAGCTCTCCTGGGCGGGCGCTCAGCTCCTGTCTGGAAAAATTTCTGATGAATCTTGTTTTGGCCATAACTTGAGTTCTATACTCATCAGAATTAGGCGATTCAACTGCCCACGCGAAGCTAACGAGATTCTCTACAACTTGACAATGGCCTTGGCTTCCAAATCTGATCACTTTTTATCATATTTCCTTTAAAAGCTCATTTCTTCATTTAACTGATGCCTCAAATGCAATAACACAAAAGCACATCAAAATACCAATAACTTGAGTCTAAAACACCAATTTAAGATTGTAACAAAGCATTCCAAGTGGATATAAAATCCACTAATCTCGATACTAGATCAATAACCATAACTTATCTATCATCGAAACAATCAAAAGTTTATAAACAAAATAGGCAATAAACGCATTATGACTCACAATACCTCCTTTCTACTAGAGTTATACAAGGATTCACACTATTATTGAACACATAGCAAAGATGCTTATTTGACCGTGCAATGAATGAGGTCCCCAAAGACTTATGCATTAATACCCATGTAGCGAGCGTCAGGTTAGCGAATCCTAGACTATAAAAGCCTTAGGTCACTAGGCATGAAGTCCCCTAGAACTTAATAACTCGAGTATTAAAGAGCTCACTCTTGATCAATTATGCATAAACACATACTTTTTTTCTTTCTTTTTTTTACTTTTTTTTCTTTTTTTAACAATTTTTGAATGAGTGTGTTTCGCTCCATCTCATTCAACCCTAGACTACTCATAAAAATATGAGCCGGCTACTAGCCATTTGATGCCTAGCCTTACAACAACTAGCAATGAAATCCAAGTTTTTCTCCAGATAAAAAAAATCAGTGTTTTTACGTCATTACGAGAATATCACAAATTCTAAATATAACGAAGTGATTAAATCTCAACAACAAACAAGTATAATCATGATCTAGATCAAAAACAACCCTATAAGACTTGTGAAAATATTTGTTTCGGGCATGCAAATATCCCTCTATTCGTCATCACCACACTCAAATCAACATCAACTTATCAAATATCATAGTTCATCTTAAGGGATCATGCTAAATATGCATGCAAATGCAACTATATGAAATCACATAAAAACAAACAAATATGTCCTAACTGAACAAATCATGCAAAAATATGAATGAACTACAACTAAACATGTAATATGAATCTATATGAATCTATATAGACACACACACTAATAATCCTTACATTATCACCCCCAAACTTAAAATTTTCAATGTCCTCACTGAAGGTAATAATAAGGATTTCAGGCATACCTAATTAGCGGGAGAGTCGCCCTCATCGGGTGGAGGATCAGGTGGCCAATCAACCTCGCCACCAGTGTCTCGGACAACAGTATCGAAAGTGTGTGTCAAATCTTTAGCAAAATATCGGTGGATGACATGCATGGCCTCCGTACGCCTAGTCAATCTTTTATACTGGGAATCATCAACACCAGTCCTATCAACTGCATGTGGCATCTGAAAAAACCCTATAAAGGAACGAGAGGATCCGTTCGGCCATCCTCTATATCATCAAAAATATATCTCAACCCCTTGTCAGGGGGTGCACCTAAGAATGTATAACTCAAGTGATCTGGTAGAGGGTTGAGCTCAAGTGTGGGAGCTTCTTGAATAAATGATTCAAAATGCTCCTGAGAAATTTTTAGCTCTGCTAACCCAAGAGAATCGAATGGCAAATCCAACTTCCTCTTCCACGGAGGTGCATTCAAAACCTGCAGTTTCTCTGCTCCTTCCTTGTCATCAATAACTGATTTCCCCATTAAGGATCTCTCTAAGGTCTCTGACTTTGGCAATTGCTCAAGCTCTGAATTTACTACAGAGTCGACCCACTCTACTTTAAAGCACTCCTCTTTAGCTATGGGTAACTTTATTTCCTTGAACACATTAAAAGTGACCTTTTGATCGTGAACCTTCATCGTAAGCTCTCCTTTTTGCACATCGATCATAGTTTGACCTGTAGCCAAGAATGGTCTTCCCAAGATAATGGGATTCTTCTTATCTTCCTCGAAATCAAGAATTACAAAGTCAGCAGGGAAGAAGAGTTTATCCACCTTGACCAAAACATCCTCCACTATACCTCGTGGATAAGCGATGAAACGATCAGCTAGTTGCAATGACATGTATGTTGGTTTCAGATCAGGCATACCAAGCTTCTTGAAGATAGATAAGGGCATCAGATTGATGCTAGCTCCTAAATCACATAAACACTTATCGAACGACAAGTTTCTGATGGTGCAAGGAATAGTGAAGCTTTCAGGATCTTTAAGCTTCGGAGGCAACTTCTGTTGCAGCACAGCACTGCATTCCTCCGTTAGAGCAACGATCTCTAAGTCATCGAGCTTCACTTTCTGAGAGAGAATACCTTTCATAAACCTCACATAGCTAGGCATCTGTTCAAGAGCTTCAGTGAAAGGTATGTTGATATGAAGTTTCTTGAACACCTCCAAAAACTTCTCAAACTGCTTATCCAGCTTTTTCTTCTGCAGCCTCTTTGGAAAAGGAGGTGGAGGATAGATCTGTTTCTCCCCTGTATTACCCTCAGGAGGACTGTGTTCCACAGTAGTCTTCCTTGGTTCCACTTCTGCTTCCTTCTGCACTTCTTCTTCAGCAACAACTGCATTTTCTGAAACTTGAGACTTTTCAGGCTCTTCGTCTTGCTGAATTTGGGGGATTGCAACCTTTCCAGACCTCAAGATGATGGCGTTCACCTGTTCTTCAACTTCCCTCTTGCCTGTATTGGCTTCTGTAGCACTAGAAAACGTTCTTGGTGGTTGATTCAATAAGGCATTAGCAATTTGCCCTGTTTGGTTCTCCAGAGTCTTGATAGAAACAACCTGGCTTTGGCATATTAGCCGCAACTCCTCCAATTCAGATTGTTTATTCGAAGATAGACATGCACCATGAGTTTGTTGTTGAAAACCAGGAGAGTTGAATAACTTATTTCCAAACTGCCATAATGGCTGTTACATCGCATTCTGATTGTTGTTCCAGCTGAAGTTAGGATGATTCCAGTTGTCAGGCTGATAAGTGGCAGGAACTGGCTGCTGCGATCTTTGAAAATTGCTCACAAACTGAGCTGAGTCAATAGATATAGCACATTGCTCCGTCACATTCGAACCTGCACATAGCTCACAAACACTAATTATCTGCTTAACACCATAGCTAGCCAGAGAATCGATCTTTATAGACAACGCCTTTAGTTGAGCAGTGATAGTCGTAGCTGTATCCACTTCAAGAACTCCTGCTACCTTGCCCTGTGGGCATCTCTGGGTTGGATACTGATATTTATTAGCAGCCATCAGGTCAATTAGATCATAAGCTTCCTTATAGCTCTTTGCCCATAATGCTCCACCTGCTGCTGCATCGAGCATGGGTCTGGACTGTGCTCCCAACCCATTGTAAAAATAATTGATGATCATCCAATCAGGCATTCCATGATGAGGACACTTCCTAAGCATCTCCTTGTAGCGCTCCCAAGCTTCATATAAAGATTCTCCTGATTGCTGCGCAAATTGAGTAAGAGCATTCCTGATTGTAGCTGTCTTCGCCTTACGGAAGAATTTAGTAAGAAACTTCTGAGCAAGATCTTCCCAAGTAGTAATCGAGCTAGCTGGTATAGAGTGTAACCAGCTCTTATCCTTGTCCCTCAGAGAGAATGGGAACAGTCTCAGCTTCACAACATCTTCAGAAATGTCACAGATCTCAATGAAATCCCTAATGTGCATATTTGGATCTTCAGTTGGAGAACCCCCAAACTGGATTGAATTCTGCACACATTGAATTATGCCAGGCTTGATCTCAAAGGTATTAGCTGTGATAGCTGGCTGAATAATGCTAGATTAAATGTCATTGATATTGGGTTGAGAAAAATCCATCAAGGCTCTCGATTGTGCTGCTGGATCTCCCATGGTAATGAGTACCTGAAACACAAACAAAAAACCGTGAAAGTAAAAGAATCTGAGTCAGTGAACTTTAACGACCACTGATGACAAGCACATAAACTAAAAATTAACACTGAATCCCCGACAGCAGCGCCAAAAACTTGTTAGGGCGAACACACACGCTAAAATACACGCAAGTATATGCGTTCAAAGTAGTATAAGATATAAATCAGATTCATTCCCACAGAGACTGGTTTAGGTCAAGTTCAATTTATGCACCTATGCAACAATGTATGGTTATCGCTCAATGCTAAGACAAATAACAAATTGGGTTTTGATTAAACTAAGAGATTATACTAAATAACATTAACTAAGAGAATTGAGGTTGAAGTACTATATATGACAAACATGGGATTCTAACTTCATTAAATACTTCATTCAATAGCCTTATTGTTCTTAACCTTAGCATGTGATGGTGAAGACACTAATCAGATAAGACGAAACTGATAAACGCCAACTTTCATTGCACGAGTACCATTCTACCAGACATCCACAAAAGAGATAGAAGCTGAATAGGCACCAATTATATTGAGACCCTATATGTCTATAGAATTTGACAACATAACGGTTTAAGCACAAGTTATCCATAATGATTACATAGGGCAAGTAATATGGTTAAAATTACCTACGAATCATGCATAACAAATACATGAACCTATGCTAGCATGGCAAGTTCTAAACCTCTATATTCACTGTCGTTTCAATAGAGATTAACACGCTATCTTATATGTTAGCTACGCACATAAGACGAATAAGCACAACCAATACTAGGATATCAATCAATCACCACACACCAAGATATCAAAACAAATTAATAATTGAAATCCATAAGTAAATCCGCTAGAATCCCATGATAACGATTAGCCCATAATTGAACTCATCGTCACCATGGGTTCCAATGAAAGCATGGTATAAAACAAGGTCTTAATAAACTGAATAATAATTAAAGTACGAATAAACGAGATATAGGTTCAATAAGAACAAAAACGAGCATCCAAAGTTACAACTAATTCAAAGAATCACAAGTTAAAAACAAGATCTTCTTTTTCAGAGTTGTTCTGTGCTTCTAGGTCTTCTCCTTGGTATCCCAATCTTCTCGGATGATGAAAACCCTTTTTTTAAGTATATATATGCCCCTAGTGGACCTGGACCCTTAAAATCGTCAAATTCCACTCAAAAAAGGCTTTTTTTAGCGAAATCAGCGACCAGCCGCGCCTTGGGCGGCCGCTCAGCTCTCCTGGGCGGACGCTCAGCTCTCTGGGCGGCCGCTCAGCTCTCTGGGCGGCCGCTCAGCTCTCCTGGGCGGACGCTCAGCTCTCCTGGGCGGACGCTCAGCTCCTTTTTGGAAAAATTTCTGATGAATCTTGTTTTGGCCATAACTTGAGTTCTACTCATCAGAATTAGGCGATTCAACTGCCCACGCGAAGCTAACGAGATTCTCTACAACTTGACGATTTCCTTGGCTTCCAAATCTGATCACTTTTTATCATATTTCCTTTAAAAGCTCATTTCTTCATTTAACTGATGCTTGAAATGCAATAACACAAAAACACATCAAAAATACCAACAACTTGAGTCTAAAACACCAATTTAAGCTTGTAACAAAGCACTCCAAGTTGATATAAAATCCATTTATCATCAGCCTAGTGGTGAACCATATATTTATGTGCATTAAGGCTGCTGGTTAGTTTACTTTATGGAATGATTCTCCTCTCATAGGCATTAGGTTTTTGTTTAAAATCTACATATATGTGTCTTTTGAGTATTTATACTATTATTCTTCCAGCAATTAGTACTTCTGATTGAATTGTACATAAGATATTAAAGATATGGGCTTTCACTATACTACTGAGGTATTCAAGAACATTGTCATTTTCCTTTTTTAGTCATTTTTTATTGGTAATTTACTTTCGGTATTTTATTATCTGTGAAAATGATGAATTTGATGGTATATATTTGACCCTTTTGTTGCTTAGTCATTATATGTAATCAGTAAATTTGCTGTAGTGCTGAGTTTTATGTGAGATTATCCAATTCAAATGTATTAGATCATGTCAAGCATGGACTGATTTTGGAGATTACTTTTTTTACACTATGTTACCCGGGTTTTGTGATACCTCTTTATTGTGATTACTAGTAATGATTAGGGGTTTCCTGAAATTAACTGATATTCTTTAAGAGTGGAGGATGATCTATTTCTGATTGTCCTAGATTATCGTTGCTACTGGAAACCAGTATCCTGGGAATGGAACTAGAAAGCGATAAAAGTGCCTTAATAATATGATAGGCTCAATAAAATGTTGTGACTTGTGAGCAAACTATACAGTACTTTGATCCTAAAAATTCATCACTAACTAAACATTAATTTCTTTTGTAACAACAATAACTGCATGAGCATATTCAATTAAGATCAAAATAAATTGTTTAATCCACCGAATGGTTTCTAGTCGGAAGACTAAGTTAAGAGCAGAGAAGTAACTATCTCTACTTAAGTTGCTACCTATAAATAAAATTAATCCCAAGTAATTAACTTCTCTGGATTCAAGCCGTTTAGGTGATATTTATATCCAATTAAGTTAAACATGGTCTGGTGTTTGAGATTATTTCAAGGTGATTGTTATTTTGTGTTGAAGCTATTTTTATTAAACAAATATTAAAAAGAAGTTGCTTCTTTATTCTTTCTATCTCTGTCTTGGATTGTATTTTCTTTTATGGTTAATGGGAGAAAAGAACTTATACATTGATTACCGATGTTTTCCTTAAAGTTGTTACCTACCTAGCTTTAGGCAATATTTTTTGTGCCCAAGAAGCTCATGCTACTGATCTAGTCTGAAGTTTAAATTTATGGAGTGTACAATGTTGTTATTTGAAGAGATTTGTGCCTAATGTTATTTGAATAGAATTGGTGCCGGTTTCATATGCATTTAAGCTACAACATGTTTCTTTTTAAGTGATTTTGGGTGGTGGAATGAGAGGGAGGGGTGTCTAAAGTTTTTGCAAACAAACTACATGCCTAAACCTGCAAGATTATTTCTAATATTTATATTATTTGATTATCAAATGATTTTCTTCTTTACTGAATTTATCAGTTATTGTTTATAAAGTTAGGGCATTACTAGACTCTTTTATGTTTCTCTCACCGAGTGTTCAATGAGTGAGTTTTTTAATTTTAAGGTTCAAGTTAGAGGACATGTACCAAAGTATGGACAACAGAAAGCCTACTGTACATTATAGTTAATCCAAATTTTCAGTTCTTTATAGATTATGTCTTGTACCATGAATTTGGAATTTCACTCACTTGATGTTTAATTTATTTGCTGGCTTTAACTATGGATATCTTAATTTTTGACTGAAATTTTTAGCAAATTCATCTAATTAATGTAATATTTGAAATTTGCAGACACATGTAGTGGCAAAGGAGCTTCTTAAGTATCATTCACAGACTCATGGGATGGTCATTAGTGGTTCCACAAGGAAGACCGAGGCAGAGCGACTAGCTAAATGAGTTAATCTATTGGATCTTGCTTGCATACTTAATTGCACCATGTTATCATGGCATGGAAATTGACAGAGGTCTACTTGCAGAAGTTGCAAAGTCTCTTTTTAAAGCAAAAGAGAAGAAATTAAGGACTGAGCAATCAATAAGCACGGGAGACCTCGAGCAAAGTAGTAGTTGGGCAAAAAATGATATCCTGAAGTAAAAGGATTAGTACTATTATTGATATTGGGAACTATTTAGAATATAAAGTTATCAAGCAACTTTGTATGTAACCTTGGTTGGGATGATCTTGGTAGTTATTTATTATTGAAAGTAATTGATATATAACGTTAGATATTGTTATCAAATGAAAGCATAATTTAATTGATTTTTAATTTTTATTTTGTTGGAAAATTCAAATCTTCAAATATAATATTCTCATTTGATTACAAGTGGGCCACCCATTCTGAAAATCAGTTTTATAAATTATAAGATCTTTTGCAACCCAATAAGTATGTTATTATAGAGTTCAAAAGATGTTGCTATTCGGATCTATAGTAAAAAAATATGGTATGTTACAATAGAGTAGTTGCTATGTTGCTATAGATATCTATACTAACTAGCTATGAGTCAATATAGCTTTGATGTTGCCTTAGCCCTTTTCGGGCCTTTAGCAACATTTTTGTGGTTCTATAACAACACAACTGTGGGTTATTTAAATCAATCTATGGCGTAGTGTAACGTTATGTCATGAAATTACCATATAGTAATCTCAAACGTTTTTTCATGCTTTTCCCAGAGGTTTGTAGAAAGCTGTAGTCAATAGTATTTCCCTAATCCTCCGAAAAACTATGTCGCAAATTCTAAATTCTGATGATCGTCTCGTAAATTCATCATGTAGCAAACTCTAAAAGCTGTATAGTGAAGTCTACATGTTGACTAGTCCAAGTTACACATCGACAAGTCATTCAACCGTATAGAAAAGAGCAATTCATAATATTAATTCAACTATGTCGTGAAGTCTAAAAAATTCAACGAATGTACTATATCGGGATGTCTGCAAGTTCAACATAGTTTATGACATATGAATTTAGTCGAACTTCAAACTGTTACAATTGAAAATTTTCTGAGACTTGAAAAATAAAGATCAAGGACCTATAATTATAATGTGTCATATATTATAGTATACTCATGTAAAACTTATAAAGAATTTTGGAGAGATTTTTAAAAGAACAAGAATCAAGGTGGAATGTGACATTGAATATTGGACGGATGTCATGAGATGTTTCCAACACCTGTATGATAATTGTAATAGTCAAATTTGTCTTGTGCTAGATTAGGATACTTTTGTAAAAAAAATGGGTTGCACGGCTTATATAATATGGATTCCACTCTTTATTCAAAGATGTTTAACTTAGCAATTTCTTGTAACCTCTGACAAGAAAATCGAATATGAGAATTCTTTTTTTTACAGGAATATGAGGATTCATTTTGAGTACACAGCTTGTGGAATATTTGAATCTAATAAAATTATTAGATTGCAGTAAATATGTTTGTTATTTATTTACAAAATACAGTTTCTAACAACAAAATATACACTTTCAGCTACAAATATACATAGGCGGACCGCACTGGCCCACCAGAATTAGGGGCCCAAAAAATATTATATCATTGTTAAATATTATACAAGTATAAGTATGTTTAAGATACTTGAGTCATTTCGATTCTTAAAAATTTAACATATCTCCATTCCATTGTTGTTAGTTTATGCCATAAAAAAATTTGAAGTCTTCATGCAAAATATAGATGTTCTTTATTAGGAGCAATTGATGATATCAAGCAGAAACTATCAGAAGTTCATACCATTTCTGTAACACCCCCAGATCCGGGGTCGGGGATCCGGGTCGTCATGGTCTTTCTTTCCACAATATCACTTAACTGAATTAATAATAAATAACCTAATGTTGTGACCCCACACTAACACACACCACAACCCGTTATAGTCTCGGAGATAAAATTGAAATAAGTACAAGTCTTTGAATCCACAATTTAAAAGTTATTACAACCTAAAATGATTACTTGATAAGTTTACAGTTATTTGCCATTATCTGCCACAAGTTATAATTATACAATATTTGGTTCCCAAAAGTAGAATGCCTGATCTACCAATAGATCTACCTCTGCAGCTATAGCAGCTACAACATCAACGGGAAGACGCGGGACGCTTCCCACGTGCTTGCGCTGGGTCTGCTTGAGTCAGGCCATCTTTCCTAACTGTTGTTGTGTGATGAAGAAATGAAGTAAGAGTGAGCATTACAGCTCGCAAGATAATATATAGTGTAAACAATAATGCAAGTATCTAAATGGATAACTTACTGGAAACCTTTATCAAGTGTAAGATAAATTACTTACTGGATATAAGCAAAACAAGGGATGAAGTTACCAAATACTTCTCTATACTTATACCATTTTATAAAGCTACTCGAACTACCACTGTTCAAAGTATTATAGATTTCAAAAGGTCATCCATAGATGAGACCACAAGTTAAGATTTGAATAGATTCAATCTTTGATATATTATTGAATGAAATGAAGTTACGAGATACTTTATTCACTCCCGATATATATATCCACATATATATCTTTTATACATTTCCTGGAAACCTCTGTTATGTAAAGTATGAACAGAGTTTGTAACATCCAATGAATTTTGGAAAGGAAAAGAATGTTGGCATAAACCCGATATCTTGCTGATCAGGCAAAGATACCAATAAGTAACCTTTTCTACTAGTAGATGGACAAATTCCCCACTGGTCATCACCCTGGCCGCAATAGGACCTTATGCGGGACTGCCACTCAGCCACTTACGCATTTGATGGACTCCCACTGAGCCACTTACACTTTCATGGACGCCCACTGAGCCCATGTTGCTTATGCTGACTCAATAGATGGACTTACTTCCCGAACTTTGGGTAAGTAATCAATTCATTTATCAAAACAGCAACCTTGTTGCGAATATAAAATACACCCCAGAGCCGGATCCCTCAGGTTTTGAGCGAATATTTAAATCCCCTTCGAAAGGAAGATCTTAAATATAAAAAATGAGTTTTGGGATCCGCTCTAACGTTTAAAATCATTTCGAAGACTCGAAACATTTTTAAGAATGTTTGGAGTACTGCTGATTTATTAAAATAAATCAGTCCCAATATATTAGAAAATATCTGAATATTATTATTTAAATAATATTCCCAAAAAGGATAATCTCTATAAAAATAATCGAAGTAGAAGTGTTAAAACTCATACTTGAAATGAATATTAAATAACCAAAGATATACTTATACGAAAGTACTATCTTTATATGAATAATCAAAAGTAAGTTTGATTATCGAAACATTATTCTTTAACAAAATAAAGAATATTATTTAATAAAATAAGCGGAGTCATAAGCCCTCGAATGAATATTCAAAATAATAGTCATTAATAAAATAAACGGAGACATAAGCCCTCGAATGAATATTCAAAATAATATTCATTAATAAAATAAAGGGAGTCATAAGCCCTCGAATGAATATTCAAAATAATATTCATTAATAAATAAAGGGAGTCATAAGCCCTCAAATGAATATTCAAAATAATATTCATTAATAAAATAAAGGGAGTCATAAGCCCTCGAATGAATATTCAAAATAATATTCATTAATAAATAAAGGGGGTCATAAGCTCTCGAATGAATATTCAAAATAATATTCATTAAATAAATAAAATAAAGTTATCGAATAAACCATATTCGATTAATAGTTTTGAAAACTATATCAATATATATGTATATATATATAAATATATATATATATATATATATATATATATTATACTCGGGAACATCGACTCCCGGTTTAGAAAAAAAATTCACCTTTGGGTCCCCTATCCTCAGGGTATACGCAACTACTACTTATCTCTAGCATAGGTATTATGCAACTAATAAGCATTTGAACCAACAGATATATATCAAGATTATGAAATAGACATGCATATATACCATATCACATGCTCCAATATATCGCAAGAATTTGCTAATAACAATCATGCATCTACACAAGATAATGCATATACACATATACATCACAACAACAGTTATACGGGTAGAAAACTTGCCTGAGCAACTGGGGGTGACAAATGGCTTGGGACGAGTCTGGTAACCTATAAACAATATATAAGTTGGAATTAAACCAAAGTCGCTTATGAATCTATACTTTAACCAATTAGACTCTAACAATCGCTTTTGCGCTTAACGGTTCACTTAAGTCGCTCGAGTACCCTCGGCTCCACCATTTTTAATAAATTAACCATTAAGGGTTTTAAGGCGATTCTTTCGCGAGTGCCTTACCAACTGCCTAATACACTTTACATAAATGATTCATACTCCAATTAGTCCTTTAAGGTCTTTAACCTATGTTTCAAAATAAGGCGAGGGGTAATGGTTCATTCGCGAAACGCCGTTACTTAAAACGGTCGTTTCTCCTAAACCGTACATCGGATTCAAACGAACCACATATCAAAACGAAGCTCGTGACATGAAATATCTAATCATGGCAATGGTCAAAATATAACAGGGAGTTCTTGGGTCCTAATGTTAAGAGCAAAAACAGTCTAAAGTAAATCGGACATTACGACGGCTATGTTTACGCGATTACCAATTTTATTCTACTCCAAACCAACCCACAATCAACTCACAATCAACATCTCAACCAAACTCCATCCATACTTCACCATAACAGTCCCAACAACTCAAAATTATCAATTTATACTATTCTCAAACATGAATTTAAACTATACTTAAGTTCATTAATCAATACTCCAAGAATTACAACTCCAAAACATCACAAAGCCAACTAACCTCTACATACACAACAATCAAGCCTCTCATGAACTATAACAACAAAACTAAACCTAATACTCAAGTAAAGTTAGGGTTTGGAGGGGTTATACCTTCCTTGGAGAGTGGAGAATCAAGTAATTAGCTTGGAATCACCTTTAAAAGTCCTTATCCAAGCTTAATCTAAACAAAAACTCAAGAACAAAATTTTTAGTTCTTGAAAAACACTATTCACCATCTTCTTCCATGATTTTTAGGAAGAGATTGTGAATGAATTAGAAGCTCAAACTTATAGGATAGCTATATCTATGCATAAGGAGTCTTAGATAATTACCTTGCTAATTAACAAAGCTTGGAACTAGGATATTGAATTTTCTTTCTTTGAAAACCAAGAGAGGCCGAGAGCTTTTGATGAAGAAAAGAGAAGTCAACTTTGTGTTTTGGTGAAATGAATTGATTTTGGCTTGGTTGGTTGCTTTTGATTTGTTTTAATTACTTTTTACCATGGTAACTTTTGTGTGGTTCTTAATGTTGGATTTTAATCGCAGCGGAGGCATGGTAAAACACTTTTACACATATAAAATCCAAATAAAAGCATATAAATCATGATTAAAACATATGAATCGATTACTAACCTTTAATAGCGATCCAAAAGCAACGATCGGAGATCCTTAGCAGCTGCTCCTCAAACGTGAAGCACTCCACCGGTATCCACCAAGAAAACGACGTTAAGGAGGAGGAGGAGGTCGAGAGAATTAGGTTTTTTTTCTAAAATTTTTGGGTTAGAATAAAAATAGGGTTTATAATAGTATATTTATAGGCAAAATTTTCAGCTAAAATTTTCCCATAAAATATTATTATTATTAACCCATTTATTATTCTCATTAATAATTAAAACACCTTTTAATTATTAATCTTTTTTCTAAACACTTTAGAAATAATTCTTTCTCTTGATTTAATTTCCAAACTTAAATTCTTAATTAATAATATTAAGAACTTTTCTTAATTAATTTATAATCAATTAAATCTCATTTAATCAATTATTAAATTTGCCAATTAATTATTTATTTCATAAATAAATAATTATCAGCCATTATTAATTATTTTCTCCACCATTAAATCATTCTCTTTTTATGGTGTAACCATGTAGGTTCAATATTAAGCCGGTAGTAGAAATAAATAATAATAAAACTACTTTATTATTATTTATATAAATTCTCTAATTTATTAAATATGATTAATTAATTAATCATATTTATTCTACATCGTGAGTGATACTTCTCAGCATATCGCGACTATCCGGATAATACGAATTCACTGCTTAGAGTACCAAGAACCTATTCAGTGAATAGTTACCGTACAATAAACTCCTTCTACCCTACAATGTCCTGATTACCAAGAACCTTATGCAAGGTAAACCTTGCAGTTCATCTTCCAGTGCCCCACCTTGTTACAGTGAAAGCAAACAACTTTGCTCTTGGGGTCTTCAGCTTTTGGTGGAACCGGCTTTTCTTCACCTACTTTCTTCTTCTTGGAAGGGTTCCTCTTCCTTTTCTTAGGATTGGAACCTTCACCAATTAGAAGAACAGAACTCTTCTTAAGGGGAAAATTCGATTCCGCAGTCTTCAACATGTTGTGGAGTTCAGGTAGGCTGACATCCAACTTATTCATGTGAAAGTTCACAACAAACTGCGAGAACGAACTCGGAAGCGATTGCAAGACCAAGTCTTGGCCCAGCTCCCCATCCATGGCAAAACCAAGTTGTCCAAGACGTTCAATCAAATTGATCATCTTAAGTACATGGTCATTCACAGATGATCCCTCAGACATCCTACAACCGAACAGCTCCTTCGATATCTCATATTGAGCTGTCCTCCCTGCCACATCATATAACTCTTGTAGATGCATGAGGATGATGTGAGCATCCATATGCTCATGTTGCTTCTGTAGCTCAATGTTCATGGAAGCTAGCATGATGCATTGAGCAACATTTGCATTATCTACCCACTTACGATACACAATATGTTCTTCATTATGTGCATCACTAGAAGGTTCAGTAGGCTTAGGTGAGTCAATCACGTATTCCAGCTTCTCAATCCTGAGAACAATTCTCAAGTTTCGAAGCCAGTCAGCATAATTAGGACCAGTCAACTTGTGAGCATCTAGTATGCTCCTGAGTGATAGTGCAGAAGACATAATTTATATTGTAAATCTGTAAATGATAAACACATAACAACACTTAGCAAATATTCAATTTCATTTTAAAAACACTATATGAATCGGGTCTTTATTCATAAGTGGCTCCCACTAGTTTATCTAATTTATTCAACCCCCTACGTGAAAAATTAAGCATTCATAATGCTAGTGGGAATAGGGATCCTACATTCCATTACACAACCCTGGCTGTAGCACGAACCGCCATGTAATGTTCAATAGGCAGACAACTCTTGTCAATTACATCTTATGTTATTCCCTAATCAAACTTTAGCCTCTTGAATACTTGAGTCACGGCTGTGGCACGACAAACTCAATATTCTAAGTCAAGTCTAACCCAACATTCCGTACATTTGAATCAGTCTCCAACGACCCACGGCTGTGGCACGTACCGACCTTTAGATTCTAATTCAACGTACACATCTCTATGTAATTGACAAGTATTTCTTATTTCGAAATCAAAGCCCTCGGCTGTAGCACGAACCGACAATGATTTAAAAATAAGAACTACTTTCTATCATGTTGGAAGGCTATGACCGACACAAGCCCGTTGTATCATTGGCCAATTACTACTTGATATTATTTAATTTTAGAGGGATTATATTACGTTACAATCATAATCATATTATAAAGAGATTCTTCCTTTTAAATTAAATATTTCAAATCAATAATCAATAATCAGATGATTCCCAGATCGGGTGGAGCATTGTCAAGAGGCGTCACTTAATAACCCTTTCTTACAGATAGAAATTTGTTGTTGACAGAATCATCCTTTCTCTCATATTGAAAATTCATATTCAATTACTTGTTTCATAAACACAAGAATCTCATGATTGTATTCATAATATTATTATTAAGGTTATGAAATAATTTCACTATACTAGATTGTCTAACAAGCGCCTTATGTTCATTTAAGTTCACCTAAATCTATCATCGCATGATAAACTAAGCATATATCACATATATCAACATGAATAAACATCAAGGTAGGCATGTTACATCATCTAGCATATTGGTCTAAGCGTTATACATCTCTATGTATCACATGAAGCATTTAAAAGCTATTAAAATAGTCAAAAAACAGCTTTAAAACACTTTTGTTAGCTATAAACAGTTCGAAACAATTTCATAAAATATCATATAATATACCATTAGAAGCGTCTCGAAAAGACGAATCCAACGGCACCAAAAACACCCAATTCTGAGCTGGCACGCGCCCTCACGCGCCGAAACAAGGTCCCCCACGCGCGGCCACGCGCACACGCGCTGTCAGGCGCGTGTCAGAACACCGCCCACGCGCGCCACGCGCCCCACACGCTTCACGCGCCTACGACCCTTCGCTGATGTCAGCATGATGACCAGCGCGTGTCCGCCACGCGCCGCGCGTGGTACACGGGCGCGTGTACCCCACGCGCGCACGGCAGACGCGCGGTCCTCCTTCCTGCGTCGACTGTTGCCGCCTGCCAATTCTCGCAGGGATTTCAGTGCCGCCGTCCCTGTCAACTCTGTACCTTTGCTTTGCTTGCATTCAACAGGTAATAGCAGACAACAACAAATATATACTCAACAGATGTATATACATACATACTAACAATTTATATATATATATGATTATTTAATTACGAATTTAATTGCAAGATCTTCAAAAATTCATAATAAAAAATCTATACATCATAAAATCATGAAAAAAATACCCTGACGATCTACAACACTTGTAGAACCCTGATCAACATTTAAAATTATTCTGAGAAATGATTTCTCATCAGACATAATTAATCCATAATATAACTTGTAAAAATCATAATTAATTCATACAAGCACATAAAATTCTAAAATTTTTACCACAGATCTATATGCATACAACCTATGCTCTGATACCATTGTTGGATTTTAATCGCAGCGGAGGCATGGTAAAACACTTTTACACATATAAAATCCAAATAAAAGCATATAAATCGTGATTAAAACATATGAATCGATTACTAACCTTTAATAGCGATCCAAAAGCAACGATCGGAGATCCTTAGCAGCTGCTCCTTAAACGTGAAGCACTCCACCGGTATCCACCAAGAAAACGACGTTAAGGAGGAGGAGGAGGTGGAGAGAATTAGGTTTTTTTTTTCTAAAATTTTAGGGTTAGAATAAAAATAGGGTTTATAATAGTATATTTATAGGCAAAATTTTTAACTGAAATTTTCCCATAAAATATTATTATTATTAACCCATTTATTATTCTCATTAATAATTAAAACACCTTTTAATTATTAATCCTTTTTCTAAACACTTTAGAAATAATTCTCTCTCTTGATTTAATTTTCAAAATTAAATTCTTAATTAATAATATTAAGAACTTTTTTTAATTAATTTATAATCAATTAAATCTCATTTAATCAATTATTAAATTTGCCAATTAATTATTTATTTCATAAACAAATAATTATCAGCCATTATTAATTAATTTCTCCACCATTAAATCATTCTCTTTTTATGGTGTGACCCTGTAGGTTCAATATTAAGCCGGTAGTAGAAATAAATAATAATAAAATTATTTTATCATTATTTATATAAATTCTCTAATTTATTAAATATGATTAATTAATTAATCATATTTATTTTACATCGTGAGGGATACTTCTCAGAATATCGCGACTATCCGGATAATACGAATTCACTTCTTAGAATACCAAGAACCTATTCAGTGAATAGTTACCGTACAATAAACTCAATCTACCCTACAATGTCCTGATTAAATACAAGGCATGGATCTTGTGTCAAGCCTATCTAATTTAATCACTTACTTACCATTTACTATGCTTAGTTCTATGCAATTTAGAAAATCCTTTCTAATTTCATTCACTCTGGCCAGAGATTCCTGAACTAGCATAAGTGGATCAGCCTTGAACATTCGCTTCCTTCACTGGAAGGGGTAGATCCTTTATTGATCATACACTATCTTCGTGTACAAATTCCTATACCCAGTGGAGCCCTAATAATTGTCCCTAGAGACTAAGAACTAAACCAAAGCATAGTTCAGTGTACACAAGATGACTATGATGATCTCAAGTCTAAGGATACTTGTACAACTATCACTATGTGAACAACTGCTGACACGTGAGTGAACTCTATCAGTTGTTCAGCTGTGCGAGTCATGTTCAGTGAACTTATTCTATAATAAGCACCTACATACTAGCTATAGTGTCACCACACAAATGTCTATGAGAACAGATATCCTTCATAATGAAGCAAGCATAGTATGTACCGATCTTTGTGGATTATTAATTACCAGTTAGTAATCCTATGATCAGGAACTATTTAAGTTTAGAGTTATCATCTTTTAGGTCTCACTATTATGATCTCATCATAATCCATAAAAAACTTTACTCTAAACATGGTATATCTTATTTAAACACTTAAATAGATAGAGCCCGTAATAAAAACAAAACAAGTCTTTTATTAATATCAATGAAATCAAAACAGATTACATAAAAAGTTATTCCTAAATCTTAATACATGATTGGACTTAGGACATATTCCTTTCACTTAATCAACCAACAACACCTTTGCTTTGGTCATGCTTATGTCATCACGTGATGTCACTCTCCCACACTTGTCCTCTTATTATTGGTTTGATGACATCATCCTCACTAACCTCTTTGATTAGCTTCTAATTACTTGGCTAATGACTGCTGATCTGTTATACGGTTCGCTTAACTTTCGTTTTCGTTTATCGTTTGAGGGATCATAACCGGGATCTTATTACTTGGGTTCCCTTAACCTTTCTCAATACATTAAATTCCTTTTTATGATCCTCTATTTTAATCCTTTAATTTAAATCCTTTTAATCCTGTTACCTTATACTCAATTTTTTCGGTATTTGGTGGATTTTCGGGAAAAATCATAGTGTTCGAATTTGGATTCTGACGATCTTTACATACACTTATATATCATATAGAGTACCAATAAAATCTCAGAATATCCATAAAAGAACCCCTACATAGTGTGGCATGAAAAGTTTTCTTATTCAGCAATATCAGCAAAAACACTATTTATAAGTGTAAGTCATATGTCATAGCCTATTTGTATATTCGAGGATTCAACTCAACTCAAATAAGAATGTAATAAGTAAATAGTGGATCGACCGTCAGAGAGATCTCGCAAAGTAATATCTGTCAAAGGATTCAGAAACAAGGTTCATCTACAGACTTGAGGAGTTAATTCACTGGAAGAAGTTCAAGAAGTTGATCAAGCCTCAGTGATATAAATCAAGATCGTGGATTTAATCAAGTGACAGAGATCTCGTCAGAGTATCATTAATTACAAGGATTTAATCTGAAGAAAATCAAAGCGTCAAAGTCAAGACATGAAGAAACGTCACGGAAGTTAGTCACTCATGAACCAGACAGTACATCGAGTGTCAACGTTGAAGTGGCGGAATTGATTCATAATTCTCAATGATTTTCAGAAGATATTCAGAAGAATGGATGCTGCTCAGGGTTAGTATTAATTCTCTATTAATTAATTAAGTCATATAATTTAATTAAGTAAATAAATTATATCTGCAAAGATTAATTTATTGATTAATTAAATTAATTGATTAATTAATTCAGAATTAATTTTAGGAATTTTCAGAAGTTCAATTGGATTAAATTCAATCTTAAATCAGCAAGACTATTGAAAATGAACTAGCATGACAATCAGGATTGTCATACCGATTGTCATGCTAGGCCATTTTCAATAGTCTCACCGAAAGTTACACTAGGAAGGAGATTGTCATGCTAGTTCATTCTGATTGTCATGCTAGTTCATTCAGATTGTCTTGCTAGTTCAATCCATTGTCCTACCGATTGTCTTGCTGAGCTCAGGATTGTCTTGCCAATTCAATTCTATTCGGTTGTTGATTAAAAAGAAGCAGAGAGTCATTCAACTCAATTATCCATCCAACACAGAACAAAAAACAAGAACACAGCAGCCGCAGCAAAAATTTCATTTTTCATCTGCTTACTTCAAGATTAAATTTCTAGTTTGTAAAGTTAAATCCAATCAACTAGAAATCATTCTCTTGTTCTTGTGTAACAATCTAGCGGATCAAAATCCCTAGAACTTAATCTCAAATCACGTTTAGCATTTGATTCTAATTATTGCAAAAATTGAAAAAGTTCATGTCGAATTTATTCTAGATTTGTGATAATTGATTTGAGATTAATACCTTGTAATCGATACAGTTGTTGTAACACCTTTCAAGTTTAATAATATTTTTATTTAACTTGAATTTTGTTTCACATTTTTTTTATTCCGCATTTATTCGATTATTTGGTACTGTTTGTATTCAACCCCCCCTTCTACAAACTCATTGGGACCCAACAATTGGTATCAGAGCCTTCTGATTAACGAACAAATCAAGATCCTAGACTTTTGTGATTTTTCAACTCCTTGAATTTTTATTTATTCAAAAATTCATAATGACTTCACATAAAGTTGGAACCGTTAAAATTCCACAATTTGATAAAGAGAATTATATCATGTGGAAGAAGAAGATGCTATTATTTTTATAAGTTGCAAATCCCAAATATTCAAACTTGTTAAAGAAGGGTATAAAAACTCCGATGGTTATTGAACCAGAGGTAATAATAGATGGTGTGGTGACTACTGAAGCTAGAACCTATCCAAAAGAGCCTGAAGATTTTACTCCTGCTGAGAAGGAAGAAGCCTCCTTGGATGCCAGCCTTCAATTAATATTAATTGATTCCCTTGATCCCTTGATGAACAGACATGTGATGAACTGTAAAAATTCCAAACACATGTGGGAAACTATTGAGGTAATTAATGAAGGCACAGAGGAAGTTAGGGAGAACAAGTTGGAAATCCTAACCTCTGAATATGAACATTTCAAATCAAATCCAGGAGAAGGAATTACTGAAGTGTTTGAGAGGTACAATGCGTTGATCAACAACCTGAACATCAATGGAAAGTATTATTCAATCAGGGAGGTCAACAAAAAGTTCCTTTTAACACTGCCAGCTCATCTTGAACATAGAATCACTGCCATTAGAGAAGCTAGAGATCTGAGTGAGATTTCTTTGGACAGGCTCTATGGAGTGTTAAAAACCTATGAGTTGGAGCAGATTCAACAGAAGGAAGTCTACGGGAAGGATAGAATGGTCAGCACATCTACTGCACTTGTAGCTGAAGGTCAACAACAACAACAATCTCAACAGTTAGAAAGAATGGTACAGTTTTCCAAGGGTGAGGAAAATGAGTTAGTAGCAGAATATGATCCTCCTACTACAAATCAATCAAGTGATGATTTTTATTCCTTGGAAGAGCTGGAGCAATTGGAAGATGAATCAATGGCCCAAATTGTCAAGAGATTCTCCCATGTCAGATTCAGGAGGAATCCCAAGCTTAAGTACAAGTCCAACTACAACAAAATCCAGAAAGGTGGATCTTCATCCTCTAACACCAGCAGTGGTGGGTACAAAACAGGGATGATTGATCGAAGCACCATTAGATGCTATAACTGCAATGAGTTGGGACACTTTGCCACAGAATGTAGGAAGCCAAAGCAAGTAAGAAAGAACTCTGAAAGGGCTTATCTGGCAAAGGGAAGAAGCTGGGATGATACTGACAGTGAAGATGAAGATAAAGGAAATCTTGCTCTTATGGCTATTGATGGAAAAGCTTCATCGTCAAGAATAGAGGTAAAACTTTCTGATGCTGAAATGGTTTATCATCTAAGAGGTAACTTAAATTGTGCACGTCGTGATAATGAACTGTTAAGTTTACAGATCACAGACCTTGAGAAAGAGGTCAATGAATTAAGACTTGTGCACATTAATCAAGACAAATTAAAAGAACAGGTATCTTTTCTAGAGAATAGAGTTGACTGTTATAGAAAACTCGAAACTATTCTCAAAGACAAGATCACCGGTCTTGAGACTAAGGTTAGAGCCTACTTTAATTCTTGTTCGAAGGCTAAAGAGTTCTACAGTAAGCAAGCTGTTAATCAAACATCTGGAATAGGTTATGATTACAATGCTGCTATTGGAGAATTAGGCATAAACTCCCCTCCTCATGTCTGTGCTAAAGGGAGGGAAGTACCACATGTGTTTAAGGGTGTTGATGAACCCCTCTATAAAGCATCAATTGCTGAACTATTTGATGCGACCTCTTCTATTATTCAAGAAGAAATACGTGCTGAGGATCATGCTAATGAGAAGATTGTTTCCAAGTCAAGTGAGTCGAAAGTTCCAGTCAAAGTTGTGAAAGCAACTGAGACTAACTCAGACACACATGAGTTGGATAACAATAATGCCATGTCTACCATGCATAAATTGCCTACTGTTAATCACTCTCATAAAGCATGTGGTGTTGCTAATTGTATGTCTTGTGCTTTTAATATGATGTATGCTTATTTTAATGGTAAGTATGTGTCTAATGATAAGACTACTCCTCGTCAGCATGTGAATAACAAGAAGCATGATAGGTCTAAGACTGCTAGTCCTTCTAAGGCTAGAAAGGAGACATTTGTGCCTAAGCTTAAACAGAAATTTGTTAAGGCTGTTTACAAGGTCAAATGTTCAGTCATTGAGAATGTTGAGATCGTTAAAGTTAAAAATGTTGTTTTGCATGACAAAGGACAATTCTACAAGTATGCCGGGCCCAACCAAGTTTGGGTTCTGAAGAAGGTCTAATCCATTTGAAGTGCAGGGCAGTATACAGGTGTAACCGGTAGTGTGGATTCTTGACAGTGGATCATCAAGACATATGACCGGAGATAGAGCCCTGCTATCAAATGAGGATTGAGAAAGCTGGCCCCCTGATTACCTTTGGAGATAACAGCAAAGGTTTATCTGAGGGATATGGCTGTTTGCAAGCTGGGAATGTTATCATTGTAATTTTGTATATTGTGCTAGGTTATTATCAGGAAGCAGTATCTAACATATAGCACCAGTGACGAGACTTGAGAATATTACGACATATCAGACACCTGCTGCACATTACACTTGGAATTGTACTCTATTAAGATGTGTACAAGTGTACTCCTGGTTGGTAAGTCAAAAGAGGAAGTCAATGCACCACAGTTCATGGACTTTGCAGCTGCAGATCTATTGGACTATGCAATTTCTTCTTCACAATCTCACTTCAGGTTGGTATGAACTAGTATACTGCTCAAGCAATCGTCAAGGACATGGTATGGCACTCTAACAGAAGTTATAATTTTATATGAATAAGTAGAGTCGTCATATTAATAACTATTTTATCACTAGGCACAATCATATTGTTTTATATGTGCAGTGGTATATTGCTAATGCAACATAACAATTAGTATCTAAAGTACTTGACAAGTATCGGTCAATGATATGTTGTTAACATTATGTTGCAGATATTTGTAAGCTTTTGACATGAATGAGAATTACTTAGACTTTACCCTAAGTGATCAATGTTTTATCAAAAACTCATTCATTTTGAAAAACAAAAATTAAACTTCTTTCTACATTAGTGATTTCTTATTTCATGTAAAATCTTTTGAAATCACTATTGTAAATCATTTTCTCTCTATTACCATATATTCTGTGTTACAGGTTCAGTCTCCAATGACTTTCTTTCAGTAACAGTCATGAGGTTGAAAACCCACAACGTCTATCCCAGACTGTAAAGACAAACACAAAAACAGAACCAACCAACACTCTCTTACCACTAAATGTAGTATGAATGAGCGTGAGGGAGATAGTGCCTAGTGCACCACATAAGGAAGGTTCTGTAGTCAACCCAGTAGCTCTGTCTCCTACATAGATGAGTAGTATTTAAACCGAGACAACTGCTAGCCCCCATACATCTTCTCAAAAAGATGTAATGGCTGAAAAGGCACAAAAACAGTTACTAGATTCATTCTCTCAACAAGGTGCGTCTATTGAATTTTGCCTGTCGGCCAAGGCATCCGATGTAGTGTCACCACTTCAAACATAAACAATTCTTGATGCACAAGGAAAGGTTACACACACAAAGGATGAGTTGACGGAAACAAGAGTTTCGACCATTTTAAGGTCAGATTCGATTGTTCAAGGTTCGTTAGTGGACCAATTGCCTTTACAGGTGTTAGGAGAGGATACTGATCCAAAAGCCATATGTCAGTGGTCAGTGTCTACCTCCCCAGGCTTAAATCCCCTGGATGTATCTGCGGATAGTGGATCTGACATAGGTGCAGATCGGCAACTTGTTGACAATGATTCAGATATTATCTGATGAGTCACAAGGAAATGTCTTCACAGACATTAGAAGGGAACTTTGATCTTTATGCTAAATTCGTTGGATCATTGTTTACCTTCCCAGAATTCAAATCTGGAACCCTAAAAGGGAAACTAGCAACTTGTAAATTATGACTCAGATTCATCTGACGAGTTTAACAAGGATGAGGATTTGTGAACTCCCATTGCACCACCTGTGACCTCCTTAAGGATGGCTAAGGTGATTTTCCTTGCAGGTATAGCTGATTTTTGGAGCTATGAGAGGAGTGATACACTTGTGAGAATGAGTGTAAACACGAGTGGAGAGAAGAGTAAAACACATGTGAGGTACACTAAATAGAATAACACACTCACAGTGAGGAAGAAAGATAAACTACTTGTTATTTCTTTTCCAACCAAGTGAAATATGAGAACTCCTTCAGACGACGGCATACATTCCTTCTTTAAGGGGGAGATAAAAGCTTAAAGTAATAGTTTGGAGGATTCCTCAACTAAGGGGAAGAAATAGCAGGGAGGAAGAAAAAGATCCAACATGTACACTACACCACACCATTGTTGTTTCTAACTACGGATCCTATTGTACGGGAGAGGTGGTAAACACAAGGTGATTTCCTAGTAAGGGAAGAAGCTGTTAGGGGAGTACCATTGGTTTTTATCTGTGGATCCTATTGTACGGGAGAGGTGGTAAACACAAGGTGATCTTCTTTAATCAGTTGATTCTCATAGGGGGAGAAGATATAGGCTTCTCAACAGGAAATGTGGTTGTACAAATGAAGATGGAACTACTTGAAGATATGTTCAGTCTAGAGGAACATCTACTTGGAATCTGGAAAATGTTAAATCTAGTCCAGAACTTTTCTACTATTTACTTTGCATGTATGTTTATATCTTTTTCTTATTTGATTAGTTGAGTTATCCTCTAGGTATTTGTGTGTTATTGTCTAACAAACAAATAGGGGGAGATTGTAAGTCATATGTCATAGCCTATTTGTATATTCGAGGATTCAACTCAACTCAAATAAGAATGTAATAAGTAAATAGTGGATCGACCGTCAGAGAGATCTCGCAAAGTAATATCTGTCAAAGGATTCAGAAACAAGGTTCATCTACAGACTTGAGGAGTTAATTCACTGGAAGAAGTTTAAGAAGTTGATCATGCCTCAGTGATATAAATCAAGATCGTGGATTTAATCAAGTGACAGAGATCTCGTCAGAGTATCATTAATTACAAGGATTTAATCTGAAGAAAATCAAAGCGTCAAAGTCAAGACATGAAGAAACGTCACGGAAGTTAGTCACTCATGAACCAGACAGTACATCGAGCGTCAACGTTAAAGTGGCGGAATTGATTCAAAATTCTCAGTGATTTTCAGAAGATATTCAGAAGAATGGATGCTGCTCAGGGTTAGTATTAATTCTCTATTAATTAATTAAGTCATATAATTTAATTAAGTAAATAAATTATATCTGCAAAGATTAATTTATTGATTAATTAAATTAATTGATTAATTAATTTAGAATTAATTTTAGGAATTTTCAGAAGTTCAATTGGATTAAATTCAATCTTAAATCAGCAAGACTATTGAAAATGAACTAGCATGACAATCAGGATTGTCATACCGATTGTCATGCTAGGCCATTTTCAATAGTCTCACCGAAAGTTACACTAGGAAGGAGATTGTCATGCTAGTTCATTCTGATTGTCATGCTAGTTCATTCAGATTGTCTTGCTAGTTCAATCCATTGTCCTACCGATTGTCTTGCTGAGCTCAGGATTGTCTTGCCAATTCAATTCTATTCGGTTGTTGATTAAAAAGAAGCAGAGAGTCATTCAACTCAATTATCCATCCAACACAGAACAAAAAACAAGAACACAGCAGCCGCAGCAAAAATTTCATTTTTCATCTGCTTACTTCAAGATTAAATTTCTAGTTTGTAAAGTTAAATCCAATCAACTAGAAATCATTCTCTTGTTCTTGTGTAACAATCTAGCGGATCAAAATCCCTAGAACTTAATCTCAAATCGCGTTTAGCATTTGATTCTAATTATTGCAAAAATAGAAAAAGTTCATGTCGAATTTATTCTAGATTTGTGATAATTGATTTGAGATTAATACCTTGTAATCGATACAGTTGTTGTAACACCTTTCAAGTTTAATAATATTTTTATTTAACTTGAATTTTGTTTCACATTTTTTTTATTCCGCATTTATTCGATTATTTGGTACTGTTTGTATTCAACCCCCCCTTCTACAAACTCATTGGGACCCAACAATAAGGGTTACAAAAAAAGTTCAAAATTTTGGGGTTATTACAAGGCCTTACATCAACCGATGATGATGACATCGACGGATGTCGATATCGACGGATAAGGACATCGACGGATGTTGATAATCAACGGATAAGTATATCGACGGATGATGATGTCAATGGATGATGAAATCAGTATTTGTCACATCGGTTGATCTTTGATAAGGAAAAGGAAACAGGAACTCAAGGAGGTGAAGAACTTTATCTCATAAGCAATTGTATAGGTTTCCTTGTTGTTGATAGAATATGATTCCTTAAACATTGTGTAGTTCTGCTCTATATAAAGCACAGATTAGGTCCATGCTATATGCATTGCTACATTGTTATATCTTTCGCATAACCTAGCAGGTCTCAAGGATATTTGTTCATCCTTTCAAGAGAGTACGTTTGTATTAAGTTTTTATCAATTAACATAAAAACTGTTGATTCTGTTGAAGCTTTGTCGAATTGATTGTATTAACTGTATTCACCCCCCCCTCTACAGTTGATTAAGGGTCTAACAATTGGTATCAGAGCTTGCTGTTAACGTACAAACAGTTTAAGATCTGAAAAATCAATCAACCATGTCAGACAAAGAAGAAGGAACAGAGAATCTGAAGACACAACCCCCAGCCACATCAAAGATAAGCAGCAACATGAGTAGGTATGAAGCAATCAAGGTGCCTATCCTAAAGATACATGAATATCCAATCTGGAAAGTCAGGATGGCCATGTGCTTGGATGCCACAGATCCTGAATATCTGAACAGGATCTATGATGGTCCTCATCGACCAATGAAGGTAGATGTTTCGCTTGCAGGAGAACCAGTGAAGATAATAGACAAAGACAGGAATGACTACTCTCCTTAAGATATCTCATGTATCATGAAGGATGCTAAGGTCAGACACATCTTACACAGTAGTCTTGATAGTGTTATGTTCAATGGAGTCATTGGATGTAAGACAACAAAAGAGATATGGGATGCTTTAGAAGTAAAGAGTCAAGATACAACCGTTATCAAGAAGAATAGGAGGACAGTACTTACTCAAGAATATGAGCATTTTGACTCAAGGGACAATGAGTCCTTAACTGAGATCTATGACAGATTTCAGAAGTTGCTGAATGACTTATCCCTTATCAACAAAGAATATGATTTGGAGGACTCAAACCTAAAGTTCCTACTTGCTCTCCCTGAAAAGTGGGACTTTAAAGTCACATCAATAAGGGATAACTATCAACTTGACAACACACCTCTAGATGAGATCTATGGAGTTTTGAAAACTCATGAACTGGAGATAGAGCAAAGAAGCAAGAGGAAAGGATCAAAAGTGAGACCAGTTGCACTCAAGGTTGAAAAGAAGCTAAAGGAGAAAGCTAGGATGAAAAGCTACTCCAAAGGGAAAGCCATGATTGCAAAGTCAGATACTGAATTATCAAATTCTGATGATGACTCAAATACTGATACTGAATCAGATACTGACAGTGATCATAACAACAATAAAGATATGGATCAAATGGCTGCCCTACTGGTTAAAAACTTCAAGAAGATGGTCTACAAGAACTCCAAGAAAGGGAGAATATTTTCTAGAAAAAGTTCCAGTTCCTCAAACGCTGATAAGAAGAACAATAGGAGAAATATTGATGGGAAGGAATCAAGATCTGGAAAACTTGACAAGTCAAAAGAGAGATGTTACAACTGTGATGGAATTGGACAGTTTGCAGCTGACTGCAGAAAACCCAGAGCTGAGAAGAAACAAGCCTTGATCTCAAGGAAGAGAAACTGGGATGATTCATCAGCTTCAGATGATGGAGTCAATTATACTCTCATGGCAAAAGCTGATGTTGAGTGTAATAACCCCAATTTTTGGAATTTTTGAAACCCTTATGAATAGTGTTTTGCTGATTATGCTGAATAAGAAAACTTTTTATGCCACACTATGTAGGGGTTCTTTTATTGATCTTCTGGGATATTATTACTACTCTATGTGGTATATAAGTGTATGTAAAGATCGTCAGAATCCAAATCCGAACACTTTGATTTTTCCTGATTTTTCCCGAAAATCTACCAGATACAGAAAGAATTGAGTATAAGGTAACAGAATGAAAAGGATTTAAATTTAGGGATTATAAGAGAGGATCATGAAAGGAATATAATGTATTGAGAAAGGTGAAGAATACCTAAGTAATAAGATCCCGGGTATGATCCCTCAAACGATAAATGAAAACGAAAGTTAAGCAAACCGCATAACAGATCAGTGGTCATTAGCCAAGTAATTAGGAGTTAATCAAGGGGTTAGTGGATGATGATGTCATCACACCAACAAGAGGAAGACAAGTGTAACAAGGTGACATCACATGATGACCTAAGCATGACATAGGAAAGGAGGTGTGGTTGATTAATAACCACACCATTTTTCATGGGTAAATAGGTAATTAATCAAAAACAAAAGCTAGCAACCAAGCAAACAAATCAAAAAAAACATAAAATACTCCCATTTTCAAGAAGAGCTCTCGGCTTTTCTTCTTTTTCAAAGAAGAAAATTCCAAAATTCAAGATCCAAGCCTTGTTAATTAGTGAGGTAATTATCTAAAGTTCCTTGTACATAGATATGGATATTCTATAACTTTAAGCTTCTAATTCCTTCACAATCTCTTCCAATAAATCAAGGAAGAAGATGGTGAATAGTAACCTTCAAGAAATAACTTTGGTTTTCTTGATTTTTTATGAAAGTTCAAGGTAGCTTAAGCATAGATCAAGGCTTCCATGGGCATTCCAAGGATCTTTCATTGATTAAAAGCTTCAAGGAAGGTATAACTCTAAATTATCTTAGCATTAAGTTGTTTGGTATAAATGATTATGATGATGGAATGATAGGTTAAGTGTAGTAGTTGTTTTGTCATGTTGAGATCTTAGTTGTTAAGTGTTTTTGTTGATTTTGGGAGTTAAGATTAGCACTAGTTGTTCTTGATGATTCATGGTATGATTTGGGCTTGGTTTAAATGGTTTAAAGTGGTTGATGAGTGATATTGTCAAATGGTTGTATTGGGATTGATTGATGATGGTTTGGTGTTGAATTGGTTTGGTAAAATTTTGGGATATCGCGTAAACATAGCCGTCATAATGTTCGATTTACCTTAGACTGTTTTGTTCTTAACATCAGAACCCTTGAACTCACTGTTAGGTTTTGACCATTGCCATATTTAGATAGTTCATGTTACGAGCTTCGTTTTGATATGTGGTTCGTTTGAATCCGATGTACGGTTTAGGAGAAACGACCATTTTAAGTAACGGCGTATCGCGAACGAACCATTACCCCTCGCCTTAATTTAAAACATAGGTTAAAGACCTTAAAGGACTAATTGGAGTATGAATCATTTATGTAAAGTGTATTACGCAGTTGGTAAGGCACTCGCGAAAGAATCGCCTTAAAACCCTTAATGGTTAATTTATTAAAAATGGTGGAGCCGAGGGTACTCGAGCGACTCAAGTGAATCGTTAAGCGCGAAAGCGAACGTTAGGACTCTAAATGGTAAAAGTCTAGTTTCTTAAGCGACCGGGGTTTAATTCCGACTTATATTGTTGTTCATAGGTTATCGGACCCACTCTAACCTTAAGTCTATCCGGGAGCACTCAGGCAAGTTTTCTACCCGTTATACTGTTGTTGTGATGTATACATTTGTACATGCATTATCTTGTGATAGATGCATAATGGTTATTTAGAAAATTCTTGCGATATATTGTAGCATGTGATATGGTATATATGCATTCCTGTTTCGTATTCTTGATACATATATCTGTTGATTCAGTTGATAATACATATGCTAGAGATAAGCGGTAATTTGTATATACCCTTAGTATAGGGGACCCCAAGGTGAACTTTTTCTAAAACTGGGAGTCGATGTTCCCGAGTATATTATATATATATATATATTTTTATATATATATATTGATATAGTTTTCAAAACTATTAATCGAATAAGGTTTATTCGATAACTTTATTTTATTTAATGAATATTATTTTGAATATTCATTCGAGGGCTTATGACTCCGTTCATTTTATTATTGAATATTATTTTGAATATTCATTCGAGGGCTTATGACTCCGTTTATTTTATTAATGAATATTATTATTTGAATATTCATTCGAGGACTTATGACTCCGATTATTTACTAATTATTATTCTTAATTTTATTAAAGAATAATGTGTCGATAATCAAACTTGCTTTTGATTATTCAAATAAAGGTATTACTTTCGTATAAGTATATCTTTAGTTATTTAATATTCATTTCAAGTATAAGTTTTACAACTTTTACTTCAATTATTTTCATAAAGATTATTCTTTATGGGAATATTATTTAAATAATAATATTCAGATATTTTCTAATATATTGGGACTGATTTATTTTATTAAATCGGCATCACTCCAAACATTCTTAAAAATGTTTTGCGAGTCTTCAAAATGATTTTAAAAGTTAGAGCGGATCCCAAAACTCATTTTTATATTTAAGATCCTCCTTTCGAAGGGGATTTAGATACTCGCTCAAAACCTGAGGGATCCGGCTCTGTGGTATATTGTATATTCGCAACAAGGTTGCTATTTTGATAAAAGAATTTTTGATTACTTACCCAACACTCAGGAAGTAAAATTCTTGGAACAAGTTAATCCATTAACAGGCATCGCCTGGGAAATATCGGTGAGTTCTCCTTTCCAACTAGATACGTCTTCTTGGTGGAGTCGTATCAACAAGTTTCTACTTGGGGAAAAGGGGAACGAGCTTTACATTTCAGAGTCATGGATTTCATCTGAACTAGGAGTGGCGTAAGTGGTCGAGTGGCGCCGGCCCGGCCTTATTATATTGGCCCAAATGGCCTGGAAGTTCCGCAAGACCGTACATTCCTTAGGAGTCCAGTGTTCGGTTGACAAGTAAATCCGACAAGTTCTCCTCTACATGTAGAAAATGGTGGGGTTGCACTACTACGACTGATCATCGTAAGTGGTCTTCCTGGCGCGGCAAACTCCCGTAATGAGTTCATCATCCAATTGGATATTTCTGCAACACTACCCAAAGCACTTCGATAGGAAGGCTATGGTTGGGCGATCATTGATTGTTGGCAGGGTCAAGTTTTCAAAATGATGTTTGCATCAAATGAAGTATCTCGTAACTTCATTTTATTTAGATGATATTTTAAAGATTGATTCTATACAAGTTTTGTCTTGTAGCTTAATCTATGGGATGAACTATTTATACATTGAACGGTGGTAGTTCAAGTAGTATTCGGAAAAGATATAAGTATATTGGAGTATCTTGTAACTTCATCTTTTAAACTTATATCTAGTTAATGATTATCTTGTGCATGTCGAAGATTTTCAGAAAAACGTTGAGACAAGGTTAGACATATGAGATCACCTTGCAACGATATTTTTATACAGTTATAAACTGGAACTCTGTGGATTTTATACATGTTAGAGGATTTCAAAGATTATGAAAAGTATATATGTATATATATACTGAATATTTTGCGACTTGGTCGAGTTAAGATATCAGCTTGGTTCATTTCTTTTGACCAAGACTTTCATGAGTACTATGAGAATGCTCATATATTGTTAATCATTATACATATTATTTTGGTGGGCTTGTTGCTCACCCCTGCTTTCTTATTTCATCACACAACATCAGATAGACAAGATGAACAGGACCAAGCTCCCAATTCGCGAGCAGATAGGAAACGTTCCGCAGTTTCCTATAGGCGTTGATGTCGCTGTAGCTGAGGTAGGAACTACCAATAGGCTAGGCTTTCAAATTTTGATGTACCAGACTTATGTATCTTTATCAATTGTAATAATGGCAAAGAAATGTAAATTTATTGAGAAACCCTTTTAAGGTGTAATGGCATATAATTTTGGAATAAAATGACTCATGTTATTTTTGGATATTTATCTTTGAGACTATAACTTGTGGTGTGTGTGTTTATTGTGGGGTCACAGTACAGAGTAGTTGATTATTTATTAAGATTGGGTGTTTTTAAGGGAAATGGAACTCGTGACAACCCGGATCCCCGACCCCGGATTTGGGGGTGTTACAGAAATGGTATCAGAGCTAAGCGTTATAAACCTCAGAGATGAAGTGACGTTAAAATAATAAGTTCACAAAGATAAATAAGAACTCTTGCCAAGTTCATAGTCGGGCTACCTAACGTAGTACTGACAGTTAAAAACCCTTATGGGAACCCTTATAAATATCATGATAGAAGCGTAGTTCGTTATCATATATGGTAGCGGGACTCCGAACCCTGAGGTTGAGGAGCAACAGCGCGATGATGTTTTATTACTAATTGGAGATCGGATTGTGGATCCGATAGAGCGTCCTAACGCATGACCGGATGATGTTCATATTGAGGATGTAGCGGTTGAGGATGTTGTCCTAGAAGGGATTGTGGATATGGAGGATCCCGTGGAGGATCCTAACAAGACTGAAGAGATGATCGCTGAGGAATTGATAACCATGGTTAGGGCGACTACTAGAGGTAGGATTGGCCGGTCACTGCCGGAGGTTCGTTCAAGTTTGTAAAGATAGTAGCCCCTTTAACGCGGCTTGCTCATAAGACTGAGAAGTTCGAATGGATAGAGAAATGCGAGAACAGCTTTTAAGAACTGAAGCAAAGATTGGTGACGGCCCCTATGGTGGCATTACCGGATGGAAAAGAAGATTTTGTGATCTGTAGTGACGCTTCACATAAGGAATTAAGGTGCTTCTTATACAGCACATCAAGGTAATTTTGTACGCGTCAAGACAATTAAGGGAATATAAAATTCGATATCCCCACCCATGAGCTTGGGCTCGTGGCAATAGTTTTGCCCTAAAGATTTGAGGCACTACTTGTATGGAGAGAAGTGCGAGATTTACACAAGCCATAAGTGCTCTAGTGCATTTTCACGTAGAAAGAGCTCAACATACGCCAGAGGAGGCGGTTAGAGCTAATCAAGAATATTGATTGGGAGATTCTTTATCATTCGGGGAAAGCCAATGTGGTGGCTGATGCCCTTAGTAAAAAGGAGAAACTCAAGATGATAATGTCTTTAAGAGAGTTTATGAGAGATTTTGAGAAAATGGAAATAGAAGTGAAGGTAACCGGAGCCGGTACCGAAAAGATGTTTGAGATTGCAATACAGTCTGAATTATCGGAAAAGAACATACTGTGCCAGAAAAAGTGATGAATGAAGGCAGAAAGCCAACAATTAGATAAAAGATTAATATCGAGAAAGATGATAATGGAATAATGAGGTATTCCTACAGAATTTGGGTTCCAAATGTTCAAGAGCTTAAAGATGAAATCTTAGATGAAAACTAGTTTGAGAAATAAGATTTAGAGCAAACCCTGAACGTGATAGTCAGGGAGGTCGCCATCAAGATAGAAGGAACCCATAACATAATGGAGTGGAAAATGAGGATTTTAACGTATAAGATAACCCCAAGTATGGGAGAAGGATGAAACATTTCATACTAAGGAAACAGAAAGTCGAGTAAGGAAAGGAGACCCGAGACGGTACTCCTATACGGCAATTCATGGACCTGTCTAAAAAGAACTTAGACTATTATCCCCAACCACCACCCTGAGGAGACAGTGCGGTGGGAAATTCTTTCAGGACCTTTAAGTCGCTAAGCTCTCAGAATTCCCAGGAACAAGCGAACCCAGTAGAGGCGAGAGCCTGGCTAGAGGAAATATAGGAATCATTTGAGATTCTAAATGATTGATGAATCACAAAAGACTATTTTTGTCACTTACCCTCCTAAGAGAGAGGCCACCCGCTGGTGAAAGGCTAAGGAAGGCACGGAGCAAGAGATTATAATAAACTGATTAAAGTTCAGTCAATTATTTTCAGGAAAGTAATTCCCAAGGTTATGGAGAGAGTGTAAAAGCTTTAGAGCCGGAACAAAGGTGGACGAGTATGATGAAATATGAAGCTAAGTTGTAAAAGTTGTCAAGATTCATTCTGATGACAAGAATCCCAGAACGATGTGATGTTTGAAGTCAATGATTAGTGGGTTCATGAAATAATGATAAGAGAAAGGAAAATAAAAAGAAACTGAAGTGGAAAGGAATATAAAGGCAATAGAGTTTGAGGAATGATAAGGGAATTGGGTATGAGGAAGCCATAAAGACTCGTAGCAATAGAAATAGAAAAGTATGTAATCGTCAGGATGAGGGTGATTCACCATGAGTTAAAGTTGATGATTGAAGGAATAAGAGATACATATATTTTATCCCCTGTAAGTTGGGAGGATTCAAGGAAACCTTGAGATAGTTCGAAGGATAAATAATGAGACGCGGATAGACTGAGGAGACAAGGAAGTAAGAAATTAGGAAAATTGGATGAAGGAAGTGACCTTCAAGAATGTGAAGTGTAAGACCGGTGGCTTGATAACCAGGAAGGGTTATAGATCAAAAATGGACAAATACTTAGGAGAAGAGTTATCAAACTAGTCAGAGTTTGATGGTAGAACCACAATGTGGGAAAATTACGTAAGAGTTAGAAAGTGCAATGTTAAGAAAGTATCCCTACTCATTTTCTATCTGATTCCGGGACGGAATCCTTTTAAGGAGGGGAGACTGTAATAACCCCAATTTTTGGAATTTTTGAAACCCTTATGAATAGTGTTTTGCTGATTATGCTGAATAAGAAACTTTTCATGCCACACTATGTAGGGGTTCTTTTATTGATCTTCTGGGATCACAAAAGTCTAGGATCTTGATTTGTTCGTTAATCAGAAAGCTCTGATACCAATTGTTAGGTCCCAATGTGTTTGTAGAAGGGGGGTTGAATACAAACAATACTAAATAATCGAATTAAATACGGAATAAAAAATGTGAAACAAAATTCAAGTTAAATAAAAATATTATTAAATTTGAAAGGTGTTACAACAACTGTATCGATTACAAGGAATTAATCTCAAATTAATTATCAAATCTAGAATAAATTCGACATGAACTTTTTCTATTTTTGTAATTAAAAGATCAAATACTAAACGCGATTTGAGATTAAGTTCTAGGGATTTTGATCCGCTAGATTGTTACAACTTTACAATCTAGAAATTGATCTTGAAGTTTTGCAGAGAAGAATAAAATATTTGCTGCGGCTGCTCTGTTCTTGTTTGTTGACTTGTGTATTTGATGATTATTCTTTCTGCTGCTTCTGTTTCTTTTTAATTCATTCAACAGAATTGAATTGAACTGGAATGACAATCCTGAGCTCAGCAAGACTTTCGGTATGACAATCAAATGAACTAGCAAGACTATCAGAATGAACTAGCAAGACAATCAGAATGAACTAGCAAGACAATCCTCCTCCCAGTGCAACTTTCGGTGAGACTATTGTTTATACTAGCATGACTTTCGGTATGACTATTGATTGTCATACCGATTGTCATACTAGTACAATCAGTTTGACTTGCTGAATTTAAATGAATTTTAATCCAATTTAAATTCTGAAAATTCCTAAAATTAATTCAGAATTAATTAATCAATTAATTCAATTAATAAATAAATTATTCTTCGCAGATATAATTTATTTTCTTAATTAAATTAGATGACTTAATTAATTAATAGAGAATTAATTCTAGTCTTCAACAGCACCCATCCTTCTGCAAATCTTCTGAAAATCACTGAAAATTATGAATCAATTCCACCACTTCAATGTTGACACTCGATGTACTGTCTGGTTCATGAGTGACTAACTTCTGTGACGTTTCTTCATGTCTTGACTTTGACACTTTGATTTTCTTCAGATTAAATCCTTGTAATTAATGATACTCTCACGAGATCTCTGTCACTTGATTAAATCCACAATCTTGATTTGCATCACTGAGGCTTGATCAATTTCTTGAGCTTCTTCCAGTGAATTAACTCCTCAAGTCTGTAGATGAACCTTGTTTCTGAATCCTCTGACAGATGTTACTTTGCGAGATCTCTCTGACGGTAGATCCACTATTTACTTATTACATTCTTATTTGAGTTGAGTTGAATCCTCGAATATACAAATAGGCTATGACATATGACTTACAATCTCCCCCTATTTGTTTGTTAGACAATAACACACAAATACCTAGAGGATAACTCAACTAACAAATAAGAAAAAGATATAAACAGAAATACAAAGTAAATAGTAGAAAAGTTTCTGGAATAAATATAACATTTTCCATCTTCCAAATAAGATGTTCCTCTAGACTGAACATATCTTCAAGTAGTTTCATTTTCTTTTGTACAACCACATTTCCTGTTGAGAAGCCCATATCTCTCTTGCTTCTCCCCCTATGAGAATCAACTGATTAAAGAAGATCACCTTCGTTTACTACCTCTCCCGTACAATAGGATCCGCAGATAAAAACCAATGGTACTCCCCTAACAGCTTCTTCCCTTACTAGAAAATCACCTTGTGTTTACCACCTCTCCCGTACAATAGGATCCGTAGTTACAAACAACAATGGTGTGGTGTAGTGTACATATGTAGGATCTTTTTCTTACTCCCTGCTATTTCTCCCCCTTAGTTGAGGAATCCTCCAAACTATTACTTAAGCTTTTATCTCCCCCTTAAAGAAGGAATGTATGCCGTCGTCTGAAGGAGTTCTCATATTCACTTGGTTGGAAAAGAAATAACAAGTAATTTCTCTTTCTTCCTCACTGTGAGTGTGTGATTCTGTTTAGTGTACCTCACATGTGTTTCACTCTTCTCTCCACTCGTGTTTACACTCTTTCTCACAAGTGTATCACTCCTCTCATAGCTCCATATTCCAGCTGTACCTGCAAGGAAAATCACCTTAGCCATCCTTAAGGAGGTCACAGGTGGTGCAATGGGAGTTCGCAAATCCCCATCCTTGTTAAACTCGTCAGATGAATCTGAGTCATAATCTACAAGTTGCTAGCTTCCCTTTTAGGGTTCCAGATTTGAATTCTGGGAAGGTAAACAATGATCCAACAAATTTAGCATAAAGATCAAGGTTCCCTTCTAATGTCTGTGAAGACATTTCCTTGTGACTCATCAGGTTATATCTGAATCATTGTCAACAAGTTGCCGATCTGCGCCTATGTCAGATCCACTATCCGCATATGCATCCAGGGGATTTAAGCCTGGGGAGGTAGACACTGACCACTGACATATGGCTTTTGGATCAGTATCCTCTCCTAACACCTGTAAAGGCAATTGGTCCATTAACGAACCTTGAACAATCGAATCTGACCTTAAAATGGTCGAAACTCTTGTTTTCGTCAACTCATCCTTTGTGTGTGTAACCTTTCCTTGTGCATTAAGAATTGTTTATATTTGAGGTGGTGACACTACATCGGATACCCTGGCCGACAGGCAAATTTCAATAGACGCACCCTGTTGAGAGAATGAATCTAGTAACTGTTTTTGTGCCTTTTCAACCATTACATCTTTTTGAGAAGATGTATGGGGGTTAGCAGTTGTCTCGGTTTAAATACTACTCATCTATGTAGGAGACAGAGCTACTGGGTTGACTACAGAACCTTCCTTATGTGGTGCACTAAGGCACTATCTCCCTCACGCTCATTCATACTACATTTAGTGGTAAGAGAGTGTCGGTTGGTTCTGTTTTTGTGTTTGTCTTTACAGTCTGGGATAGACGTTGTGGGTTTTCAATCTCATGACTGTCAATGAAAGAAAGTCATTGGAGACTGAACCTGTAACACAGCATATATGGCACTATAGAGATAATGATGTACAATAGTGATTTCAAAAGATTTTACATGAAATAAGAAACCACTAATGTAGAAAGAAGTTTGATTTTGTTTTTTAATATGAATGAGTTTTTGATAAAACATTGATCACTTAGGGTAAAGTCTAAGTAATTCTCATTCATGTCAAAAGCTTACAAATATCTGCAACATAATGTTAACAACATATCATTGACCGATACTTGTCAAGTACTTTAGATACTAATTATTATGTTGCATTATATTTAAAATAAAATAAAAAATAATACAATACAAATAATAATAATAAAAACAAATATCAATGAATTAAATACCAAATATCTATCAACAGGATATCAACATACAATTTCATATATCATACAATATTTACAATTACAGAAAATACAAATAAAAACTTATATAAATATAGCAAAAATATAGAAACTATTTACAAGTTCAAGATAACATTACCAGCTTGCAAACAGCCATATCCCTCGGATAAACCTTTGCTGTTATCTCCAAAGGTAACCAGGGGGCCAGCTTTCTCAATCCACATTTGATAGCAGGGCTCTATCTCCGGTCATATGTCTTGATGATCCATTGTCAATAATCCACACTACCGGTTACACCTGTTTAATGCCCTGCACTACAAATGGATTAGACCTTCTTCGGAACCCAAACTTGGTTGGGCCCGGCATACTTGTAGAACTGTCCTTTGTCAGGCAAAACAACATTTTTAATTTTAATTGTCTCAACTTTCTCAATGACTGAACATTTGACCTTGTAAACAGCCTTAACAAATTTCTGTTTAAGCTTAGGCACAAATGTCTCCTTTCTAGCCTTAGAAGGACTGGCAGTCCTAGACCTATCATGCTTCTTGTTATTCACATGCTGACGAGGAGTAGTCTTATCATTAGAAATATGCTTACCATTAAAATAAGCATACATCATATTAAAAGCACAAGACATACAATTAGAAACACCACATGCTTTATGAGAGTGATTAATAGTGGGCAATTTATGCATGGCAGACATGGCATTTTTGTTATCCAACTCATGTGTGTCTGAGTTAGTCTCAGTTGCTTTCACAACTTTGACTGGAACTTTCGACACACTTGACTTGGAAACAACCTTCTCATTAGCATGATCTTCAGCACGTATTTCTTCCTGAATAACAGAAGAGGTCGCATCAAATGGTTCAGCAATTGATGGTTTATAGAGGGGTTCATCAACACCCTTAAGCACATGTGGTACTTCCCTCCCTTTAGCACAGACACGAGGAGGGGATTTTATGCCTAATTCTCCAATAGAAGCATTGTAATCATAACCTATTCCGGATGTTTGATTAACAGCTTGCTTACTGTAGAACTCTTTAGCCTTCGAACAAGAATTGAAGTAGGCTCTAACCTTAGTCTCAAGATCGGTGATCTTGTCTTTGAGAATAGTTTCGAGTTTTCTGTAACAGTCAACTCTATTCTCTAGAAAAGATACTTGTTCTTTTAATTTGTCTTGATTAATGTGCACAAGTCTTAATTCATTGACCTCTTTCTCAAGGTCTGTGATCTGTACACTTAACAGTTCATTATCACGACGTGCACAATCTAAGTTACCTCTTAGATGATAAACCATTTCAACATCAGAAAGTTTTACCTCTATTCTTGACGATGAAGCTTTTCCATCAATAGCCATAAGAGCAAGATTTCCTTCATCTTCATCTTCACTGTCAGTATCATCCCAGCTTCTTCCCTTTGCCAGATAAGCCCTTTCAGAGTTCTTTCTTACTTGCTTTGGCTTCCTACATTCTGTGGCAAAGTGTCCCAACTCATTGCAGTTATAGCATCTGATGGTGCTCCGATCAACCATCCCTGTTTTGTATCCACCACTGCTGGTGTTAGAGGATGAAGATCCACCTTTCTGGAATTTGTTGTAGTTGGACTTGTACTTAAGCTTGGGATTCCTCTTGAATCTGACATGGGAGAATCTCTTGATAATTTGGGCCATTGATGTAACACCCCCAGATCCGGGGTCGGGGATCCGGGTCGTCACGAGTTCCATTTCCCTTAATAACACCCAATCTTAATAATTACTCAACTACTCTGTACTGTGACCCCACAATAAACACACACCACACGTTATAGTCTCAGAGATGAACATCCAAAAATAACCACAAGTCATTTTATTCCACAATTATCTGCCAATACACCTTAAAAGGTTTTCTGAATAAATTTACATTTCTTTGCCATTATTACAATTCATAAATATAAATAAATCTGGTCCATCAAAAGTTGAAAGCCTAGCCTATTGGTAGTTCCTACCTCAGCTACGGCGGCATCAATGCTTCTAGAAAACTGCGGAACGTCTCCTAATCGCTTGCGAATCGGGAGCTTGGTTCTGTTCATCTTTTCTATCTGTTGTTGTGTGATGAAAGAAGAAAGCAAGGGTGAGCAGCAAGCCCACCAAAATAATATGTATAATGATTAATAGTATATGAGCCTACTCATAATACTCATGAAAGTCTTGGTCAAAAGAAATGAACCAAGTTTGATATCTTAATGCGATGAAGTCGCAAAATATTCAGTATATATACATATATACTTTTCAAAATATTGGAAGTCCTCTTCCATGCATAATATACACAAAGTCCCAGTGTATAACTGTATATAAAAAAATATCGTTGCAAGGTGATCTCATATATCTAACCTTGTCTCAACGTTTTTCTGAAAATCTTTGTCATTCATAAGACAATTATTAATTAGATATAAGTTTAAAAGATGAGGTTACCAAATACCCCAATATACTTATATCTTTCCCAATACTACTTGAACGACCACCGTTCAAGTTATAATCAGTTTCAAAAGTTCATCCCACTGATGAGACCACAAGCTAAGACTTGAATAGATTCAATCTTTGAAATATTATTGAATGAAAAAGTTATGAGATACTTTATTTAGTCCCGATATATATATATATATATCCACATATATATATATCCCGAAAACATTTCCTGGAACCTCTGTTATGTGAAGTATGAACAGAGTTCGAAACATCCAATGAATTTTTGGAAAGGAAAAGAAAACATTTGGCATAAACCCGATATCTTGCTGATCAGGCACAGATACCAATAAGTAACCTTTTCTACTGTAGATGGATGAATTCCTCACCGGTCATCACCCTGGTCATAATTAAGACCTCGCGCTCGACCGTACCCCGGCCCCTCACGCGTTGATGGACTGCCACCCAGCCACTTACACAATATTAGACCGTACCCCGGCCTGTCGCTTATGCCGACTCAATTAGATGGGCTTACTTCCCGAACATTGGGCAAGTAATCAATTCATTTACCAAATCTGCAACCTCGTTGCGAATATAAAATACACCACAGAGCCGGATTCCCCAGGTTTTGAGCGAGTATTTAAATCCCCTTTAAAAAGGAAGATCTTAAATATAAAAATGAGTTTTGGGATCCGCTCTGACATTTTAAAAATCATTTTGAAGACTCGAAAACACTTTAAAGAGCATTTGGAGTAAGGCTGATTTAATGAAGTAAATCAGTCCCCAGAATATTAGAAAATATCTGAATATTATTAATTAAATAATATTCCCATAAAGAATAATCTTTATCAAAATAATTGAAGTAGAAGTATTAAAATTTACACTTGAAACGAGTATTAAATAACCAAAGATATACTTATATGAAAGTATTATCTTTATTTGAATAATCGAAAATAAGTTTGATTATTTACACCTTATTCTTTAATAAAATAAAGAATATACCTCAGCAAATAATCGGAGTCATAGATCCTCAAATGAATATTCAAATAATATTCAATAAATAAAATAAGCTGAGTCATAATACCTCGAATGAATATTATAAATAATATTCATTAAATAAAATAAAGGAGTCATACATCCTCAAATGAATATTCAAATAATATTCAATAAATAATATAAAAGAGTCATAAGTCCTCGAATGAATATTCAAGATAATATTCAAATAATAAAATAAACTGAGTCATAAACCCTCGAATGAATACTCAAATTAATATTCAATTAAGTAAAATAAAGGTATCGAATAAACCTTATTCGATCCATAGTTTTAAAAACTATATCCATATATATAAATATATATATATATATATATAATATACTCGGGAACATCGACTCCCGGTTTAGAAATATGTTCACCTTTTATCCCCTATACTAAGGGTATACGCAACTACTTGCTTATTTCTAGCATAGGTATTATGCAACTATAAGCATTGAAATCAACAGATAGATAACCAGATTACGAAACAGACATGCATATATACCATATCAGCATGCTCCAATATATCGCAAAATTTGCTAATAACAATCATGCACTATCACAAGATAATGCATATACATATATTTACATCACAACAACAGTATATCGGGTAGAAAACTTGCCTGAGCGACTGGGGTTACGAATGGCTCGGGACGAGTCTGGTAACCTATAAACAACAAGTAAGTTGGAATTAAACCAAAGTCACTTGTAAATCTATACTTTAACTAACTTAGACTCTAACGCTTGTTTTGCGCTCACTAATTCGCTTAAGTCACCCGGGTACCCTCGGCTCCACCATTTTTAATAATTTAACCTTTACGAGTTTTAAGGCGATTCCTTCGCGAGTGTCTTACCAACTGCCTAACACACTTACCATAAATGTTTCATACATTAATTAACCATTTTTGGTCTTTAACCTATGTTTCAAAGTAAGGCGAGGGAAAAAGTTTCGTTCGTGAAACGCCGTTACTTGAAACGGTCGTTTCTCCTAAACCGTAAATCGGAATCGAACGAACTACATATCAAAACGAAGCTCGTAACATGAGCTATCTAAACATGGCAGTGGTCACAATTTAGCAGGGGGTTCTCGGGTCCTAATGCTATGCACAAAAACAGTCCAAAGAAAATCGGACGTTACGACGGCTATGTTTACGCGATTTCCCATTTTTTAAACCATCCACAATCAACCCAAACCATCCTCGAATCCAACACACAACAAACATCCATCCTTATCACATCATAACAATCCCAACCAATTCACTTTTAATCATTCATACATATGCTTAAACCTAACTTTAATCATACTTAAGTTTCTTTAAATCAAAACCACAAAATTACCATTTCATTTCACTACCATTCCAAATCTCAAACTCTAATCATAACAACAAGATACCATAACATCCTACTCATCAAAATCACCTTATAATATATATGAACCTAGGGTTTGGAAATGGTATACCTTCCTTGGAGTGGTGGGTAGAGCTAAAAAGCCTTAAGAAACTTTGAGAAGCCTTAGGAAAGCTTGGATCTTCAAGAAAACAAGACAAACTTCAAGTTAAAAATCTTGAAAACACTATTCATTGTCTTCTTCATTGGTTAAATGAAGAAGTTAGAGAAAGAATTAATGGCTTAAACTCATGATATAGCCATAACTAAGCATGAAGATGATTAGGGAATTTTCTTACCAATTAAGGATGCTTGGATCTTGATTTTTGAAAAATCTACCCTTTAAAATGTGTAAAAGCCGAGAGCAAAGTGAAGAACAAGGCCTTGGTTGATTTTTGATTTTTGATGAAATGATTTTGCTAGCTTGGTTGGCTTGGTTTTTGTTTTTGATTTAGCAAATTACTACCTTGCCCTTGAATTTGTGTGGTTCTTATTCAACCACACCTCCTTCCTTCCTATGTCATGCTTACCTCATCCTCATGATGTCATCCTTCCTTCCTTGTCTTCTTTCTATTGGTTGGATGACATCATTCCCATTAATCCCTTTGATTAACTTCCTAATCGTTTGCCTAATGACCGCTGATCTGCTATACGGTTCGCTTAACTTTCGTTCTCGTTTTATCGTTTGAAGGATCATACCCGGGATCTTATTACTTAGGTTCCATTAACCTTTCTCAATATATTATATTCCTTCTATGATCCTCTTTTATAATCCTTTAATTTAAATCCTTTTTATCCTGTTACCTTATACTCAATTCTCTCCGTATATTGTGGATTTCCGGGAAAAACCAAAGTGTTCGGAATTGGATTCTGACGATCTTTACATACACTTATATACTCCATAGAGTACTAATAATATCCCATAAGATCAATAACAGAACCCCTACATAGCGTGGCATGAAAAGTTTTCTCATTCAGCAAAAACACTATTCATAAGGGTTTCAAAATTTTCCAAAAATTGGGGTTATTACAATTGACTCGTCTTCCAATTGCTCCAGCTCTTCCAAGGAATAAAAATCATCACTTGATTGATTTGTAGTAGGAGGATCATATTCTGCTACTAACATATTTTCCTCAGCCTTGGAACACTGTACCATTCTCTCCAATTGTTGAGATTGTTGTTGTTGTTGACCTTCAGCTACAAGTGCAGTAGATGTGCTGACCATTCTATCCTTCCCGTAGACTTCCTTCTGTTGAATCTGCTCCAACTCATAGGTTTTTAACACTCCATAGAGCCTGTCCAAAGAAATCTCACTCAGATCTCTAGCTTCTCTAATGGCAGTGATTCTATGTTCAAGATGAGTTGGCAGTGTTAAAAGGAACTTTTTGTTGACCTCCCTGATTGAATAATATTTCCCATTTATGTTCAGGTTGTTGATCAACGCATTGTACCTCTCAAACACTTCAGTAATTCCTTCTCCTGGATTTGATTTAAAATATTCATACTCAGAGGTTAGGATCTCCAACTTGTTCTCCCTAACTTCCTCTGTGCCTTCATTAATCACCTCAATAGTTTCCCACATGTGTTTGGAATTTTTACAGTTCATCACATGTCTGTTCATCAAGGGATCAAGGGAATCAATTAATATTAATTGAAGACTGGCATCCAAGGAGGCTTCTTCCTTCTCAGCAGGAGTAAAATCTTCGGGCTCTTTTGGATAGGTTCTAGCTTTAGTAGTCACCACACCATCTATTATTACCTCCGGTTCAATAACCATCGGAGTTTTTATACCCTTCTTTAACAAGTTTGAATATTTGGGATTTGCAACTTGTAAAAATAATAGCATCTTCTTCTTCCACATGATATAATTCTCTTTATCAAATTGTGGAATTTTAACGGTTCCAACTTTATGTGAAGTCATTATGAATTTTTGAATAAATAAAAATTCAAGGAATTGAAAAATCATAAAAGTCTAGGATCTTGATTTGTTCGTTAATCAGAAAGCTCTGATACCAATTGTTAGGTCCCAATGTGTTTGTAGAAGGGGGGTTGAATACAAACAATACCAAATAATCGAATTAAATGCGGAATAAAAAATGTGAAACAAAATTCAAGTTAAATAAAAATATTATTAAACTTGAAAGGTGTTACAACAACTGTATCGATTACAAGGAATTAATCTCAAATTAATTATCAAATCTAGAATAAATTCGACATGAACTTTTTCTATTTTTGTAATTAAAAGATCAAATGCTAAACGCGATTTGAGATTAAGTTCTAGGGATTTTGATCCGCTAGATTGTTACACAAGAACAAGATAAAGATTTCTAGTTGATTGGATTTAACTTTACAATCTAGAAATTGATCTTGAAGTTTTGCAGAGAAGAATAAAATGTTTGCTGCGGCTGCTCTGTTCTTGTTTGTTGACTTGTGTATTTGATGATTATTCTTTTTTGCTGCTTCTGTTTCTTTTTAATTCATTCAACAGAATTGAATTGAACTGGAATGACAATCCTGAGCTCAGCAAGACTTTCGGTATGACAATCAAATGAACTAGCAAGACTATCAGAATGAACTAGCAAGACAATCAGAATGAACTAGCAAGACAATCCTCCTCCCAGTGTAACTTTCGGTGAGACTATTGTTTATACTAGCATGACTTTCGGTATGACTATTGATTGTCATACCGATTGTCATACTAGTACAATCAGTTTGACTTGCTGAATTTAAATGAATTTTAATCCAATTTAAATTCTGAAAATTCCTAAAATTAATTCAGAATTAATTAATCAATTAATAAATAAATTATTCTTCGCAGATATAATTTATTTTCTTAATTAAATTAGATGACTTAATTAATTAATAGAGAATTAATTCTAGTCTTCAACAGCACCCATCCTTCTGCAAATCTTCTGAAAATCACTAAAAATTATGAATCAATTCCACCACTTCAATGTTGACACTCGATGTACTGTCTGGTTCATGAGTGACTAACTTCTGTGACGTTTCTTCATGTCTTGACTTTGACACTTTGATTTTCTTCAGATTAAATCCTTGTAATTAATGATACTCTCACGAGATCTCTGTCACTTGATTAAATCCACAATCTTGATTTGCATCACTGAGGCTTGATCAATTTCTTGAGCTTCTTCTAGTGAATTAACTCCTCAAGTCTGTAGATGAACCTTGTTTCTGAATCCTCTGACAGATGTTACTTTGCGAGATCTCTCTGACGGTAGATCCACTATTTACTTATTACATTCTTATTTGAGTTGAGTTGAATCCTCGAATATATAAATAGGCTATGACATATGACTTACACATAGGAAAGGAGGTGTGGTTGATTAATAACCACACCATTTTTCATGGGTAAATAGGTAATTAATCAAAAACAAAAGCTAGCAACCAAGCAAACAAATAAAAAAAACACAAAATACTCCCATTTTCAAGAAGAGCTCTCGGCTTTTCTTCTTTTTCAAAGAAGAAAATTCCAAAATTCAAGATCCAAGCCTTGTTAATTAGTGAGGTAATTATCTAAGGTTCCTTGTACATAGATATGGATATCCTATAACTTTAAGCTTCTAATTCCTTCACAATCTCTTCCCATAAATCATGGAAGAAGATGGTGAATAGTAACCTTCAAGAAATAACTTTGGTTTTCATGATTTTTTATGAAAGTTCAAGGTAGCTTAAGCATAGATCAAGGCTTCCATGGGCATTCCAAGGATCTTTCATTGTTAAAAGCTTCAAGGAAGGTATAACTCTAAATTATCTTAGCATTAAGTTGTTTGGTATAAATGATTATGATGATGGAATGATAGGTTAAGTGTAGTAGTTGTTTTGTCATGTTGAGATCTTAGTTGTTAAGTGTTTTTGTTGATTTTGGGAGTTAAGATTAGCACTAGTTGTTCTTGATGATTCATGGTATGATTTGGGCTTGGTTTAAATGGTTTAAAGTGGTTGATGAGTGATATTGTCATATGGTTGTATTGGGATTGATTGGTGATGGTTTGGTGTTGAATTGGTTTGGTAAAATTTTGGAAAATCGCGTAAACATAGTCGTCGTAATGTCTGATTTACCTTAGACTGTTTTGTTCTTAACATCAGAACCCTTGAACTCACTGTTAGGTTTTGACCATTGCCATGTTTAGATAGTTCATGTTACGAGCTTCATTTTCATATGTGGTTCGTTTGAATCCGATGTACGGTTTAGGAGAAACGACCGTTTTAAGTAACGGCTTTTCGCGAACGAACCATTACCCCTCACCTTACTTTGAAACATAGGTTAAAGACCTTAAAGGACTAATTGGAGTATGAATCATTTATGTAAAGTGTATTACGCAGTTGGTAAGGCACTCGCGAAAGAATCTCCTTAAAACACTTAATGGTTAATTTATTAAAAATGGTGGAGCCGAGGGTACTCGAGCGACTCAAGTGAATCGTTAAGCGTGAAAGTGAACGTTAGGACTCTAAATGGTTAAAGTCTAGTTTCTTAAGCGACCGGGGTTTAATTCCGACTTATGTAGTTGTTCATAGGTTATCGGACCCACTCTAAGCTTAAGTCTATCCGGGAGCACTCAGGCAAGTTTTCTACCCGTTATACTGTTGTTGTGATGTATACATTTGTACATGCATTATCTTGTGATAGATGCATAATGGTTATTTAGCAAATTCTTGTGATATATTGTAGCATGTGATATGGTATATATGCATGCATGTTTCGTATTCTTGATACATATATCTGTTGATTCAGTTGATAATACCTATGCTAGAGATAAGCGGTAATTTGCATATACCCTAGTATAGGGGAACCCAAGGTGAACTTTTTCTAAAACAGGGAGTCGATGTTCCCGAGTATATTATATATATATATATTTATATATATATATTGATATAGTTTTCAAAACTATTAATTGAATAAGGTTTATTCGATAACTTTATTTTATTGAATGAATATTATTTTGAATATTCATTCGAGGGCTTATGACTCCGTTCATTTTATTATTGAATATTATTTTGAATATTCATTCGAGGGCTTATGACTCCGTTTATTTTATTAATGAATATTATTATTTGAATATTCATTCGAGGACTTATGACTCCGATTATTTACTAATTATTATTCTTAATTTTATTAAAGAATAATGTGTCGATAATCAAACTTGCTTTTGATTATTCAAATAAAGGTATTACTTTCGTATAAGTATATCTTTGGTTATTTAATATTCATTTCAAGTATAAGTTTTACAACTTTTACTTCAATTATTTTTATAAAGATTATTCTTTATGGGAATATTATTGAAATAATAATATTCAGATATTTTCTAATATATTGGGACTGATTTATTTTATTAAATCAGCATCACTCCAAACATTCTTAAAAATGTTTTGCGAGTCTTCAAAATGATTTTAAAAGTTAGAGCGGATCCCAAAACTCATTTTTATATTTAAGATCCTCCTTTCGAAGGGGATTTAGATACTCGCTCAAAACCTGATGGATCCGGCTCTGTGGTGTATTGTATATTTGCAACAAGGTTGCTATTTTGATAAAAGAATTTTTTATTACTTACCCAACACTCGAGAAGTAAAATTCTTGGAACAAGTTAATCCATTAACAGGCATCACCTGGGAAATATCGGTGAGTTCTCCTTTCCAACTAGATACGTCTTCTTGGTGGAGTCGTATCAACAAGTTTCTACTTGGGGAAAAGGGGAACGAGCTTTACGTTTCAGAGTCATGGATTTCATCTGAACTAGGAGTGGCGTAAGTGGTCGAGTGGCGCCGGCCCAGCCTTATTATATTGGCCCAAATGGCCTGGAAGTTCCGCAAGACGGTACATTCCTTAGGAGTCCAGTGTTCGGTTGACATGTAAATCTGAAAGGTTCTCCTCTACATGTAGAAAATGGTGGGGTTGCACTACTACGACTGATCATCGTAAGTTGTCTTCCTGGCGCGGCAAACTCCCGTAATGAGTTCATCATCCAATTGGATGTTTCTGCAACACTACCAAGAGCACTTCGATAGGAAGGCTACGGTTGGGCGTTTGTTGAGTGTTGGCAGGGTTAAGTTTTCAAAATGATGTTTGCATCAAATGAAGTATCTCGTAACTTCATTTTATTTTGATGATATTTTAAAGATTGATTCTATACAAGTTTTGTCTTGTAGCTTAAACTATAGGATGAACTATTTATACATTGAACGGTGGTAGTTCAAGTAGTATTCAGAAAAGATATAAGTATATTGGAGTATCTTGTAACTTCATCTTTTAAACTTATATCTAGTTAATGATTATCTTGTGCATGTCGAAGATTTTCAGAAAAACGTTGAGACAAGGTTAGATATATGAGATCACCTTGCAACGATATTTTTATACAGTTATAAACTGGAACTCTGTGGATGTTATACATGTCAGAGGATTTCAAAGATTATGAAAAGTATATATGTATATATATACTGAATATTTTGCGACTTGGTCGCGTTAAGATATCAGCTTGGTTCATGTCTTTTGACCAAGACTTTCATAAGTACTATGAGAATGCTCATATATTGTTAATCATTATACATATTATTTTGGTGGGCTTGTTGCTCACCCTTTCTTTCTTCTTTCATCACACAACATCAGATAGACAAGATAAACAGGACCAAGCTCCCAATTCGCGAGCGGATAGGAAACGTTCCGCAGTTTCCTATAGGCGTTGATGTCGCTGTAGCTGAGGTAGGAACTACCAATAGGCTAGGCTTTCAAATTTTGATGTACCAGACTTATGTATCTTTATCAATTGTAATAATGGCAAAGAAATGTAAATTTATTCAGAAACCCTTTTAAGGTGTAATGGCATATAATTTTGGAATAAAATGACTCGTGTTATTTTTGGATATTCATCTCTGAGACTATAACTTGTGGTGTGTGTGTTTATTGTGGGGTCACAGTACAGAGTAGTTGATTGTTTATTAATATTGGGTTTTATTAAGGGAAATGGAACTCATGACAACCCGGATCCCCGACCCCGGATTTGGGGGTGTTACATTGAGGATGACAATGCTGAATTAAAGGTACCTCAAACTACTCTTGCTTTTGATACTGATGATATCTAAAATTATTTCTTAAGTCTCTGCATGTTAGTTTTAGGGATCAAACCTTAGAGAATAAAAGAATCAAGAGTGAAAACTTTGTTTTGAAGATCACCTAGAAATTGAGTTGCTTTCCATGCTAGAAATTCAAAAAGAAAGAGAAAATGTTGTTTATGTCAAGGAAAAATTGTTAGAAAAACATGCTTATCTAGAGAAGGAGCTAGCAAAAGAAAGAGAATTCCTTAAACTTTGTACTAACTCAGGTTAATCAACTCAGGAAAGTCTAGCGAATGATTGTTGGGGATCAGGATTAGGATATTCAGCTAGATCTAATTCTGATAAGAAAAGTGGAAAAGAAACTGAGATAACAGAACAAATAAAAACTGATAGCAAGGTCAAACTGAACAAGGTTCAAATACGGACCATTAAGTTTAATCCTAGTGCTAATACTGATAAGTCAATCCATGAGGATGGTACAACCTCAACACCTAGATCAAACTTAATTACTGATAAGAGTGAACAAGTTCACATAAATTCAGTAAATATTGGTTCAATGACTCTGAAATAGCTTAAGCAAAAACTGAAGGATCTACACATGAAAGACAAAAGGAAAAGGTCTAGGAAAAATAGGAATGGAAATCTAGGTGTTAATAAGAATGAAAATTATGTAACCCCACCTAATGTACCTAGAAAGACCCGTTTAAACCGTGGTAGCACTAATCATCTTGCTAACTCTTTCAAAAAGAATAAAAAGATAAATATTGTTTCTTCCAAATTAGAGTTTAGGAATAAAATAGTTAGATATAAACCACAGAGTCCTTGTTTTCATTGTGGAAGTGTTTGGCATTCTATTTATACATGTAAAGAGTATCACAGCTTGTATTATGATTATTATAAACTGAAACCCTATTTAATTAAAGCAAAATTTATTTATGCATGTATAAATACTGATAGTAAGGATGTTAACACAAACTCTGATAAAAAGTCTTCTGCTGCATATGTTAACAAACTTAAAAAGGCCAAATGATCCAAGCAAGTGTGGGTCCTTAGAAACACTAACTGATTCAAATTACTGATTGTAGGTTGACAGGAGGAATGCTCTAGTCTTGGACAGTGGATGCTCAGGACATATGACTAGTTATAAATCTCTGCTATCAGAATTTGAGGAGAAGGCTGGCCCAAGCATTTCTTATAGAGATGGAAACTTAAGAAAAATCTTGGGATATGGCAAAATTAAAGTTGGAAATGTCATCATTGAAAATATAGCTCTAGTTGCAGGATTCAAACATAATCTGATTAGTGTGAGTCAAATCAGTGACAGAGGTTACCATGTCAACTTCTATGAGGAGCATTGTGAAATTGTTAGGAAGTCTGATGGCAAGATTGCATTGACTGGTGTAAGACATGGTAGTTTATATGAAGCTAGGGTCTCCACAAGTATTGATAATTTAAAAGTTTGTCTATTGAGTAAAGCATCTATGGAAGACAGTTGGAACTGACATAAAAGACTTTCTCACCTCAACTTCAACAATATCAATGAACTAGTGAGGAAAGATCTTGTTAGAAGATTGCCCAATGCAGTTTTTACTCCTGATGCTTATGTGACTCGTGCCAGAAAACCAAGCAAAGGAAAACTTCTTTCAAGAGTAAAACTGAATCCTCAATTCTTGAAACATATCATCTACTTCATGTTGATCTCTTTGGTCCAGTGAATGTTATGTCAATTTCCAAGAAGAGGTATGCACTCGTAATTTTTGATGAATATACAAGATAACATGGGTGTATTTTCTGCACACCAAGGATGAATCTCCATATATTCTTCTTGATCATGTGAGGGAGCTGGAAAAAGGATCAACATACAAAGTGAAGAACATCATAAGTGATAATAGAACTTAGTTCAAGAATAGCTCTATGGAAGAGTTCTGCAAACTCAAGGGGATAAAATAATAGTTTTTTGCTCCTGGAACTCCACAACAAAATGGAGTTGTTGAAAGAAAGAATAGAACTCTGATAGAAGCTGCAAGAACCATGCTAGAGGAAGCAAGATTGCATACCTACTTCTGGGCTGAGGCTGTGCAAATTACTTACTTTACACAAATGCAACATTGATCAACAAGCATGGAAAAATACCATTTGAGATGGTGAAGGGAAATAATCCAAATTTGAATTTCTTTCATATTTTTGGTTGTAAGTGTTTTGTTCTCAAAACTCATCCGGAGCAGATGACCATGTTTGATCTGAAAGCTGATAAAGGAATATTTGTGTGTTATCCGTTGACCACAAAAGCTTTCGGAGTTGACAAATTGAGGACAAGAACAGTCATGGAATCTATACATGTATCTTTTGATGACAAGAAAATAACAGGCCTAGAAGATGCAGATGACCATGACAAATTGAGAGTTGAAAATGAAGTACCTTATGCTGAACTTTTAAATCTTGACTCTGATACAGTAAGTCATGATATCAGTCAAAGCTCTGAGGTTCCACAAAATAGTGGAAGTACTTCTAACACTGAAGCATATATTGAGGGGGGCAACATGATTCAAATCCAGAGACTACAACAAGTGATTCATCTCAAGAGACATCAGTAGAAAGATTATCAGACTCATCTTCCTCAAATCCTAATGAGTCAAATACTGATAACAATAGGAACACTGATTCAGGGGGAGTATCAGGAAACAATAGTGGTACTAATCAAAGAAATAACAGAGAGTTCATGGATCAAGGGGGAGGTTCATCTTTATGGAGTCAACTTCTATCTGCAAGAAAATGGTTTAAGTCACATACAGCTGACTTAATCATTTGAAACCATGACAGTGGTGTAAGAAAAAAGAAAGCCACTCAGAATGAATGTATCTACTATTATTTTCTATCTCAAACTAAACCTAAGAAGGTTGAAGAAGCTCTGAAAGTTATTGAGTGGGTCACAGTAATGCAAGAAGAGCTCAATGAATTTGAAAGGAACAAAGTCTGGACTCTTGTGCCAAGTCCAAAGAATAGATCTGTAGTTGGCACAAAGTGGGTGTTCAGAAACAAAACTGATAGTGAAGGCATTGTTACAAGGAATAAAGCAAGACTGGTTACAAAGGGTTACTCACAACAAGAAGGCATTGATTATGATGAGACATTTGCTCCAGTTGCAAGGCTTGAAGTAATTAGAATCCTTTTTGCCTATGATGCTCACAAGAAGTTAAAGGTATTCCAAATGGATGTGAAGAGTGCATTCTTAAATGGAGAACTCGAAGAGGAAGTTTATGTTGAACAGCCTATAGGGTTCATTGATCCAAGTTATCCAGATCATGTCTACATATTGGATAAAGCACTCTATGGACTGAAACAAGCTCCAATGGCCTGGTATGAAACATTTGCTCTATTTCTGCTAGAGAGTGGTTTCACAAGAGGTACAATTGACAAAACTCTCTTTTATAAATACCATGGTAAGGACTTTTTATTAGTAAAGATATGTGTTGATGATATCATTTTTGGATCTACTAATGATAAACTTTGTAATAGATTTGTAAAGCTAATGCAGTCCAGGTATCAAATGAGAATGATATGAGAACTGAGTTATTTTCTGGGGTTACAAGTTAAACAGACTAATGAAGGAATCTTCACAATTCAATCCAAATGCACCAGGAATCTACTCAAAAGATTTGGAATGCAAGACTGCTCAACTGCATCAACCCCCATGGCCACTGCAACCAAGTTAGATTTAAATATTGGTTCTTCAGTTGATATAACTAACTACAGAGGTATGATTGGCTCACTCCTATATCTGACTGCTAGTAAACCTGATATCGTGTATGTTACTTGTCTCTGTGCAAGGTTCCAAGCTGATCCCAGAGAACCTGATCTATTAGCTGTGAAGAGAATTTTTAAGTATCTCAAAGGCACCATGAATCTGGGATTATGGTATTCTAGAGATTCAGACTTTAAGCTAATTGAATATTCAGATGTTGATTTCGCAGGATGCAAAATAGACAGGAAAAACACTTCTGGAAGCTGCCAATTCCTTGGTGGCAGATTGGTTTTTTGGTACAGCAAGAAACAAAAGTCAATTTCCACATAAACTGCAAAAGTAGAATACCTTGCTATAAGAAGCTTTTATGCTCAGATTTTATGGATGAAGAATCAATTATTGGATTATGGGTAGACTATTCTTCTATTCCTATATATAATGATAATAAAAGTGCTATTGCAATGACAGGAAATCCAGTGCAGCATTCAATGACTAAGCACATCAATATTAGGTACCATTTCATAAGGGAACATGTGGAAGCAGGTACAGTGGAATTGGTCTTTGTTCCAACAGATCAGCAAGTAGCAGATATATTCACTAAGCCTCTCTGTGAAGCTACATTCACAAGATTGGTGAATGAATTGGGAATGATTTCAGGACAATTCTCAAACTCTGATAATTAAGTCTGCTGTTATTATTGAATCATGGTATCTTATGATTTGTCAGTAGTTTTAAGATACTGATTCTTGTGCTAAATGATGATGCCATGATAACATGCAAATTGTGCTAAATGATTTTATGTGAAAACTGCATGTTGAACTACTGATCATGCTTAAATGCTCTGTTATTAGTTAAACTTGTTTTGACTAATAGGTTCTGTCAGTAGTTGTTAAATCCTGATAGTTGTGATTACATGCTGATAATGGTCAAACTTTGATTGACTATTTTTATGAAGATATTGTTTTATTTAGTATTGTAATTACAAGGTTGAAGTTCACCTCAGATGGAAATTTTTCATGGTTACAGATGTTTTCAAATTGAGTAAGGTTTTGGAACACGTTCGGTTAATGTATAACTTTGTTCTCGGGAACACACGGTTACATGATTACTTTTAAAATCAATTGTATATTGCCATGTGTCCTATTAAACTGAATGTGACTAAATTAGTGGAGAAAAGTGTTGTATAAAATCAATTTATGATTTTAGATAATATTTTACTTATCTTCATTATCTTCTCTCTGCTACTTTACCCTTCTCAAAATCGTACTCTGAAACCCTAAACACTGTCCGTAAATCTTTCTTGAAAAATTAACCATGACTTCACATGCTGCTTCAAAACCATTTGATTATGGTGGTGCAAAGTTTGTGACTAACAACTAATCAGCTATCCTGACTAACAATAGCGTGAAAGTTGATTTTCATATTTTTCATGACTTTCTTAGATCCAGTGAGATTGGGTTTGCTCTCACAGCTCCACCCACAATCTTTGGTGACCAGGTGCTTGCTATATGGAGGACTGGAGTATTTGATGGAGGAGCTAATGAATCTCTGAGCCTTGTATTTGAATTTGACAATACAACAAGGATTGTAACTCCTCAAACTGTAAGGGATGCATTACAGTTGCCTACGCATACCTCCTACTCAAGACTGGTAGGTGATATTGAGATGAGGAGATTCTTTACTGAGATTGGCTATGATAAGGATTTGAAGAACCTTGGTCAATTAAAAAGGAATGGGCTAAGGGAGGAATGGAGTTTTTTATATTATTGCATCATAAATGCCTTCAACAACAAATCTTCGAACTTTGATGCCTTGCCCATTACAATGCCTTCATGGTTCATATTATGATTATGGTATAGTAGTTATGTCTTTTATTGGTGATAGGATAAATGTTGATAGAAATATAGTATATTATGCTAGATTCTATCAGTTGATTTTCAATGCTTATTTTCCTAATACCCCTATCCCCTCTAATCAAATAGTGTCAGTGTTTAAGTTGACAAAAAGGGCTTTTTCCGACTTAATTTCAGAAGATGAAAAGTGGTTGAATTTAGCTCCTTTGAGGTTACCACTAGTTACAAGAAATTTGCTTTTATCAAGGCTTCCTAAAACTTATGGTTTGCTTAACAGTCAGAGTGCTAAGCTGCAGGAAATCACCATTGGAAACCCTATGTAGTTCACCCCAGCACAACAACTCAAATACAAATCTAAACACAAGCTCAACCACCAGAACAATCTCAAACAGAAGTCACCTCAGGTGTCTCCCAAAAGACACTTGTTGTAAAAAGAAAGATAGAATTGGCTAAGAAAGCTATAAATCCCGTTGTAGCTAAGTCAAAAGATGAAGCATCTCAAGTTCCTCATTTTTTAAAACCTTCAGAAATTGTAAAGAGGAAACTTGTACTTGCTAGATTAGAATTAGATTCAGATAAGGACAATGCTACCTTATCTTTCAAATTTCCAAACCTTTCATCTGATTCTTCTCCAAGACCAGTTGTTCCATCAACTAAAAAGGACACAGCTGCTGATACTAATGCAAATCCCAGACCAAAGAAAAGAAGATTGGTCAAAGCTTTTTACAATCAGCACTTGCTTCAGATTAAACAGGAAATTGCCGAGGAGACACAGAGTGCATCAAATCCAAATTATGACATTCAGTCTACTACTGAGGCACTTGTAGAACTGTTTGAAACTCCAGTCATGCAATATTACAAGAGAGTGAGGGAAGTCTCTCATGAGCAAGTAGAAGCAAGTGTCAAGAGGCTGCAAGAGAAAGGACTATTTCCTGGATCAAGCACACAAGAACCTATATCTCAAAGCGTTACAGAAGCTACATCTCCTGATCCAATCCTACCAGAACCTGCACCTCAAAGTGGTGCAGCATATATTGAAAGAGAGTGCCTCTTATTGGAACTGCTCAGGAGTCTATTAAGCCTTACTCCTTGATAGGGGGTGAAATAAACCTTAATTATGTCATTAGTGTTGTATTAATTACATCTAAGACTGCAAGGCCCATTAAAGAAGGCCATATGTATGACATTCAGACTAAGAAGGTCAATACATTGATCAGGCCCAAGAAGGTTAGCACATTGATCAAGACTTATGGAACAAAGAAGGCCCAATAGCCCTGCATATTTATTAATTTCGTAATTAATAAATAGGGAAGATTAACAGCTCATTGAATGAGTCCAATCAGTGATATAAATCTATAAAAGATAGCCTTGAGGGCACCTACACCAACAAGGAGTCTGATTCCTTCATTTTAGGACTTCAAAGTTTATCCAAAGTCTGAGACTTGTTCAACAAGTCTCCTAACCCTAGTCCAATTCAAGGACTCCCAACATCTATCTAAGGGGACTCACCCCTCCTCTCAGAACTATATTTTTTGGCTTGATTTTCTAATTCACAGAGATACGTAGGCATCTCGTAAAGGCAGAGTTAAGATACAAAATACGAGAGCAGCCATTAAAGGCCTTGAGCTCCCGAACCTTAGTAATAAATATAGCAGTTAATACACCCAAAGTTTTTATCCATAACACTCCTGCTGCAGTAACTTTTATTATCGATGTTGAAGGCAGAGTTCATCTGTTTCAACTGTCTACTAATATTTTTTCACTACCACAACTGAATATTCGCACAGAATCTACATCTTCAGATTCACAAGACCTTATTTAAGGACTACCTCTAATTGTATGACCACGGATCACCCTTTTTTAGCCACCTCTTATTTCTGTAGGACATATGTGGCCAACACTTGGCGGCAGGGCCTTAGCCCACCAAATCACCCGTTTAGGCTTCTATTGGCCACAAATGATGGTTGACGCCAAAGACTATGTGAAGAGATGTGACCGTTGTCAGAAACATGCCCCTGTAGTAAGGCAACCTCCTGAAATGCTGACTTCCATAAACTCCCCAATCCCATTTGCTATGTGGGAAATGGATATTCTTGGTCCTTTCCCTATGGCAACTGCTCAAAACAAGTTCTTGATTGTTGTGATATATTACTTTACCAAATGGATTGAAACTAAACCTTTAGCCAAGATCACAACTAAACAGGTTGCACAATTCCTATGGGAAAATATCATGTGCAAATATGGAATTCCCCGTATCCTAGTCACCGATAATGGAACACAGTTCAACAATAAAGAGTTCAGGAAGTATTGTGAGGAGAATGAGATCGAATTGCGGTTTACCTTCGTAGCTCATCCGCAAGCCAATTGGAAAGCGGGAGTGGCAAATCATATAATTCTAGATGGCATGAAAGAGAGGATCGAGGAATCCAGAAATAATTGGGTGGATGAAATATTGCCAATACTTTGGGCCTACAGAATTACATGTAGAGTCACAACTGGAGCAACGCCTTTCATGTTAGCATAAGGAGCAGAAGCAGTCTTACCAGTAGAAATATCACATTCGTCTCCCAGGATCCAAGCTTTTAATGCTGAGGAAAATGAGGAGGGATAAAGATTAGCCCTGGATCTAATTGATGAAGCACGAGATGAGGCACATGCGAAGATCGTGGAATATTTGAATAAGGTTTCATTCTACTACGACCAAAAAGTCAGGATGATTGTTAACTTGCCTTATGTGATTGGTGATGATTTTCACTAGTCTCATCTTTTGAATTTAGAAAATATGTCCAAGAGAACTTTGAAAAATTATCCACAATTACTAGGCAATACCTTTTCTTTGAAATAGACAACACATTTACTGGTCCAAATAAGTACATGTGAAGTAACTGTAAAGGTTCTTTAATTGATGATTCATGATTTTTCTTGAATGATGCTTTAATCTGCTTTCCCTTTTGGTAGGCATCACACAATCCATCCTTTGAAAACTCCACTTGAGGAATGCCTCTAACCAAATCTTTCTTGACTAGCTCATTCATAGTCTTGAAGTTTAGATGGGACAGCTTCTTGTGCCACAGCCAAGTTTCATCTTGACTTGCTTTACTGAGAAGACAAGTTACTGATTCTGCATTTGATGAGTTAAAATCAGGTAGGTACACATTTCCTTTTCTCACTCCAGTGACAACCGCTTTGTTTCTTCTCTTGTTGGTCACAACATAGGCTTCAGAATTGAAAGTGATTGAGTTGCCCTTATCACAAAGTTGGATGATACTCAACAAGTTATGCTTGAGTCTATCCACTAGGGCAACTTCTTCAATGATGACACTATCCTTTGAAATCAAGCCATATCCCACAGTATAACCTTTGCTGTCATCTCCAAAAGTGATACTTGGGCCAGCTCTTTCCTTGAACTCAGTGAGCAGGGTAGAATCTCTAGTCATGTTCCTTGAGCAACCACTATCTAGATACCAAAGATTCTTTCTGTTTCCCTGTACACATCAAAATCAAATCAAGTTGATTTTGGTACCCAAGTTTCCTTGGGTCCTGCCTTGTTAGCCTTTTTCTTTGGTTTTTTAGGTTTGACCTCATTTGACTTAGGTATTTAAGATTCATTCTTTGTCATTTGAGTTGGACCTTTGAAACTATTCATTGAAGCATAATTATCATGCACATTTTGGTTTATATGAAAAGGCATGTTGTTTGCAAAAATGTTATTCCAGTAAGGCATGCTAAATGACATTTGAGACATACTAAATGCAGTATACTAAGGATTAGGTGCAAATGGCATGTTAGTAAATTGTGCATTCTCATTCTGTGCAGGAAAAACATTCATAGGCATTGCAGACATGGCATTCATGTTGGGAAAAGAAAGAGGTGCAGACATGGGAGTGGGCATAGCAAGTTTGCAATTAACAGACAAATGTTTAACACTACCACACTTAACACAGATTTTTCTTGAAGCATATTTATCATGTGTGTAGTTGTTATGTTTGTTAATCCCTACCTTCCCATTTCTATTGTTTTTCCTTTTTGATTCTGTTTTAACCTCAATCTTTTCTAATTTGTCATTCAATTGCTTGATAGAAAGATGCCCAATATTAACCTTCTTTTCTTTCTTTACTTGACTTGATTCTCCTGGAACAAAGTTTTTAGAAACTGATCCATATTTATCATTCAACTTAGCTAGCTTAGCTTTGCTAACTGGCTTACTGACATTCGACGGATGTGGCTCATTGTCTTTCGACGGATAATCCTTTTGATTATTCGACGGATAATTTTCATCATCCGACGAGTCCACATCTGTTGAAAGTCCTTCAACCAAGTTGGAATCAAGCTTCTCTTTATTCTTTTTCCAGGCTGCATCACAAAAAGACTCTATACCTTGAGCTTTAGTGATTTGAGCATGGACATCTCTAGATGATTTCCATGCCTTAATCACTTCCTATTCTCGTTCAAGTTGCTTTCTTAAAATCTCCTTTTTCTTTAAGGATTCTGTTAGTTCAACTTAGCAACCTTGCATTCTAATTTCAATTTATCAAACTCAATGAATTGAGTCTCTATCACATTATTCCTCACACTTAAAAACACATTATTCTCCTTAATTTTACTATTTTCTTTAGTGAGAGACTTAAAAGTAACACGTAAGTGATATATTTCAGTAGACATGTCATTTATTGCATCATTACACTCAGCTTTAGATAAATGGGCTAGGTTAGTTGTGATTACCTGATTGCTTGATGAACTGGTCTCTGTTTTATCTGATTTGACCATTAGGGCTAGATTGATATAGTTTGTTTCCTCATTTTCATCCAATCCATCTGCAGCCCAGTCATTTTCTTGTGTAATGAAAGCCCTTTTCTTTTGCTTGAATAACTCAAATTATTTTTGCTTATAATCAACAGGCTCAAACTTCTTCTTGCTAGAATTAGACTTTCTACACTCACTAGCAAAATGACCTGCTAAGCCACATATGAAACACTTGAATTTAGACTTGTCAACCATGTTTTTGTTTGGCTTAGCTGCTCCAAAATTCTTCTTGAATTTGAGCTTGGAAAATCTTCTGGATAAGAATGCTAGATGCTCATCTATATCATCCATGTCATCTTAGCTCAACTGTTCTTCATTTTCAGCTACCAGCCCTTTACCCTTGCTCTCACAGACCCTTGAGTTTGATGTAGATTCCACAGCTTCAACCTTCATTTCCTTTTCCTTCTCTTGCTCAGTAACAAGTGCAATGGATCCTCATTTCTTCCTTCCTTTCTCCATCCTTTCATCTTTCTCTACTTCAAGCTCATAGGTTTTCAGGATACCATACACTCTCTCCAAGGTGAATTCCTTGTAATCTTGAGAATTTCTTAATGAGACTGTCATTGGCTTCCATTCCTTGGGCAGAGATCTAAGGAACTTGAGGTTTAAGTCTTTGATTTGGTAGACCCTTCCATGCAACTTGAGAGCATTCAGTAGTTTTTGAAATCTACTGAAAATGTCACTGAAAGACTCACTTTCTTCACAGTAAAAATGCTCAAATTGCTGAATCAAGAGTTCCATCTTGTTCTCCTTGACTTGCTCGATACCATCACAAATAATTTGAATTGTGTCCCAAACCTCTTTAGCTATTTTACAGTTTATGATGTTACCAAACATATCACCACCAACACCATTAAACAGTATATTCATGGCCTTTTTATCTTTCCTGACTTGCCCAATCTCTGGATCAGACCATTCATGTCTAGGCTTTAGAACTGATGGTTCATTCGTTGTAGCAGCTCTCATAGGGAGAAGAGGACCTCTTTCAATGCAGTCCACATAAGCTTCATCTTGAGAGAGAAGATGTAGGTGCATCTTCACCTTCTAGTGGTGATAGTTGTCTTTGTCCAGAAATGGAATCTTTACTCCAACATCCTTTTTGTTCATCTTGTTGATTGTTGTGATCTTTACTCTCTTTGTATTTCAAGAGCTTGCTCTGATACCAATTGTTATTCCCAAACAATGCAACAAGAATACAGAAGGGGGGTTGAATGTAATTCTGGCTCCTTTTTTAATTTTAAGACTATTCTTACTTAATATATATAATAATGTTTGATTTTGCAAGAAGTGCGGAATGAAACTTGAATTGAAATCAAAACACAAAGTAATAAACACAAAGTTTTAAAACTTTCTGGTGGATTTGAACTTATCCACCAGAGATATATATTAGTATGAGAACTCTGTGATGCTTGAATAGCACACAGTTACTTACAAGAGAACTTACAAACAAATTCTTAACAGATATAGCTTTTTTTATCTCTCTGAAAATTATGCTTACCCGGTTGTTTGTTCTACTTGTTACACTTGGTTTATATATTACCAAGTTACATGACAGTTATAATGACTCATGTATTTTTCAATTATTTAAATTTGTAATTGTGGATGTATTAATTAAATAAAATATGTGTCTTGGTTTTGGCAGCAGTGTATGGATATATACTATTTGTGTGTGATTGATTGGTGTAAAGGATTGGAATATGTAGTTAAAAATTGAGTTATATTGTTCTGTTTTATTTTTAAAGGTGATTTTATTACAGTTTTAAATCCGTAAATATTTGGATTGTCTCTAAAATTAGTTTTATGATTTTATAATTCCAATAGTTATTTTTGGGATTTTATAAAATTTAGAAATCAATATTTCATTAATTATTTAACCCTGTGTGATTTTCTGATTTTATTTACTTGTAAAATCTGTATTTAATTCCAGAATTCTTCAAAAATTATGAAACTCATATTTACTTAAAAATATTTCGAGAATTTTAAATTATTTTGGAAATTTTCGGGATTAATTTCACCGTCGTGTCGATTCATTTAATTGCAAAAAAATCGGGTATAAATTATATTTCAGAAATTATTTTAAAATTATGAAATTTATGTTTTTATAAACTTTGGGATATTTGTAATATTTTAAGACTATTTTCGTAATTTTCTGGATTTGTTTTAAGAGCAGCTCGAAGCGTTAATTTTTAAATGCGGATCTACTGCGCTAATCGGAAATTCCTTAAAAATTTGGAAAATTTTATTTCATTAGTTTTTAAATTTTTCTAAGATTTTTAAGATTATTTTTATAATTATCAGATTGTTTTCACCGGCAAGTATTTCTGAACTTTTCTTCAAGATATATATTACCAATGTTTTTGAACTATTTTATAACATGTCGCTATTATTCAAAATAACTCATGTTTTATATTGCAAGAGCTTTAAACCATTCAACCGTGAACACTGATTTTCTTGATCTTGAGTCATAAGTCTTATTCTTTGTAATCCGTCCTTTGTTGATCCTCAGACACCAAACCATACAAATATAATACTACTCCCCAAAGGTATAACTACCAAACACCAAACACTGAAAGAGAATGATTTGAAAACAAGGAAACTTTTATACTCCAATCATTCCTTATAACATCAAAAACTATACCTAGAAAAATCAGTATTCATCCAATACCTGATCATTTTACAGACTGAAAACCGTTTCTTATACATACCTGGATATACCCTTGACATATCTATGAGTTTCTTTATGTTTTTATGCAAGTGTTTAACCATCATTTATTATGATCTTGTTTATCGAATTATATTGTTTATCATATTGAACTACTTTAGAATTGGATAGTTTTTTTATATATGTGGACTAGATTCGTGGCCAGACCATACCAATGGTCAAGTTAGGCCAATGTGTGCCTTGGATTCAGTAATTAGAGCAGTGCTGTGTGCTTGCTCGGGGTTAGTGCATGACTGATCAGTAGCCTAACCTTGGTTTTTAAAACTTAAAATGAATATCCAATTCTATTGATTAGTTAAAAAGAAACTTGATTCCTCTGAATCATTCCATTTGATTATTGCTTAACCTCAGTTATCCCTATTGAGACTTGCTGAGCTAGTTAGCTCACCCTTGCGATTCTTTTATATATTTTATAGTTGAAAAGAATATGGATGATAGTGAAGTTCCTTAGTCCAAAGTGCGGGCTAAGGTTCCAGTTGAGTTGGATCGAGTTAGCAAGAAGCTTCATGCGGTAGAGAGATAGTCAAATTGTAAGAATAATTTTATTATTAGTTGTAAGTTAAATTAGTCAGGATTTGGTACGATGTAATAAAAGTTAAGGTTGTGGCTTGTTTTCATACTTTAACCTGTTGCGATCTGTGGTTGTGTAAAGCAGGGTCATTGCAAATAGTATCTTATATACTGGTTCAGATATTGTGTATGTGTTGTGGACCCCAAACTTCTAACCCGGGTTTGGAGGGCGCCACAGGTTGGTATCAGAGCTACAGGTTATAAGTCACTGAAACAAGCCTGGATTGTCGGGATTGGGTAGAGGGTTAGGATTAGGAATAGGAAATAGAAAGACAAGTCGTCGTGAAGATGAGTGCGACTATATAATAGGTCTCCAGCACGGTTCGTTTTGCAATTCGGGTTTCTTAGCTTGCGACGTGATTTTCAGACAACGGCAATGGTAGATCCTGATTTCCCTGTATCATCTGATCGTTTGGTGCTTTCCGTTCAAGGATCGTCATCTTCTCTCAGATTTGATTTGTGCCTTGTTCCTCCATCTGTATTAATGGTACTACCTTCTGTTATGACAGTTGCACCTCTTCAAGATATTCTACGCTATTCTACCACATCTTGATATGAGACTACCTATTTAAGAACGTCCATCTGTTTATTCTTGTTTTACTGGACATTCAGCTGTGAGTGTATCTCTTCAGTTTACCTTACACCCTGTTTTAAACCCCCAGTTTAAAACATGTCCTATGAAGTAACAGTATTATCGCGGATGGATTCAAGAGCTACAGTAAATGGTAAGTGCCTGAGATATTAATAAAGGTGATAAGGAGTTTAGAAAGAAGATTCCCGTGTTTCGGAGGATAGCTGCTACTAGATTAAATGAGGTCACTAATGAATAGACCACCCGTAATTAGCTTGTGGGATGGATTAGAGGAGTTTTGAAAGAATTAGAGAGAAAAGTATAAATCTTGAATTTTCGTAAAATTAGATGATGATGTTATGATAAATGTGATATATAAAGTAGTGATGTGATCGTTTCTTTAATTTGGTACCTTATTATAGGTCGGAAGGACAACAACCAACTCATACAGTAAGGACAATCAGATTTATGATTTTCAAAATTTTAACAAGTTTTCGAAAAAGATTTTCCTTACAAAATTTCTAAAAGCCTTTTTGAATAAAATAAGTTTTAAACATTAGTTGTCAAGTTACTATTTGAGTTTCTTGTTTGTTAAAAGACCTGGATTACCTGGAAGGATACTTATTTCAGACTTAGTATTGTTAATTTAGAGAACCAAGTAACCCGTGATTATGAAGAAGCTGATTATTCCTAACGGTAAGGTGCAAATATTGTTTGACAAGAGTAATAACAGAATCTGCGTATGGAGTAATCATTCATCCAGTTGTAGAGACCATTAAAGTTTAAAGAATTCGTTGATGAACAGAAGCCTGGGTATGACCGAAGAAGATTGGGAAGATTTCTAGACTTTTCCTAAAAGAAGAGTATTATTAATAAAAAGATCGTTATATTGAATGATTCGTGGTTATTCTAAATTAAAAAGGAGGAAACTCTAAGTTATTTTGTAGGAACGCCATTGTGATCGAATTGTTAAAGTATTATCCGTGTAGGTGCGATATTAAAGACGCAAGACGTGAGAAGTAGGAATCTACCATAATGCTTAATTTACAAAAGCATTTCATTGTACCCTCTAAAGTTGTTATATGATGCAATTGGGATGTGATCGAACAAGCTCGAAAGATGAATTCCAGTTAAATGTGGATGGTGACCAATGGTATCGCTGTAGTTTTCAATATTACAGCGTATATTCTTTCTCAATTCCTAAAAAAAATGTATGAACTTCTTTTCTTAATAAACTCCTTAGGATGATATCAAAAAGGAGGGTATTGCATTCCTTTCAAATTTAATTGTTTCCCTCAAGTTTTGCTTTCTGATTGAAATAAACAGTGTTATGGTGAGACACTTTGTCAGAATGACGAAGAGTCGGGTGGGACGCCACCTAATCATGTGTTGTATGCCATATGGTACGAAAGACTGGCCATCTTAAGTACCAATGTGGTTGTCTCATTCGTATTCAAATCCTTGTTTCTTCTATCTTTTCAACTCTAATTTTGTTGGATTGTGAATCTTTCTAGTTGCTTTGTTGTACTGTCATTCTTTGCAAGAGTTTTTCAATCAGGAATTAACGTATTATGGACCAAGCAAGCAAATTTCCATCTACCTCTCACGCATGGGAAGCAAACAAGGGCATATGGCGAGAATTGCAAATCACTAACCCAGTCAGGGATGCACTAAGGACCAAAGGAATCTACTCCAATAAGGAATACGTCTTCGAGAACGAGAATATGCGATTTTCCTGTGAAATATGTTGTTCAGATTACGGGCATGATAACATGGATGATTATGGTAAACACCTCATGCGTTAAAGTATTAAAAGATGTGAGAGAAACTTAAGTGTCTATCTCTCAAGGTTTTGTTGATGAGATGAATCACTCTGTTGAATTGATAAGATTATGATTAAAGGACTAGCAAGTCAAGAACGTGTAATTGTTACATAAGTGAATACCAATGATGGAATTGAGATTTCTGACAATAAGTTGTGAAGAATTGATATCATTCGAAACAAGAGGACTTGACATTATTCTAAGGAATGGATTGACTATGGAAGCATGATGCCCAGACAAATCGTCGTGATGAAAAGATAGCTCTGAAGACGTCAGATGAGAATATGATGAGGCATAAAGAAAAAGGAGGGTTAAGAATTTGTTAACGATGATTATGGTAATCAAGATATGAGCACTATGGTGATTATGAGATAATTAAAAGTTAGAAGCAACCAAAATTTAAAGATTTTATAGCAATTAAGGAGTTTCAAGATATGTTTTTAGATGAGTTATCAACATTTCTCCCGATAGAGAAATGAAGCTCGTGATTGACTTAGCACCTGAGACGAAGCCAGTGACCAAGGCCTTACACAAAATAGCACAAGTTAAAATGAGAAAGTTAGCCAAGCAGAGGCAAGAGATACTAGAAAAAGAAGCGATTAGACCCAGCGTATCCCATGAGATGCACCGGTACTAATTGTTAATAAGAAAATGGAAGTACGAGAGTATGCGTCGATTAAAGAAAGCTCAACAAGTTTACTATCAAGAGTAAGTATTTGTTATCTCAAACTACTGATTTGTTTGATCAAACAGAAGAAGCAAAGTATTTTTTTTAAATTAATTTAAGATTTGGGCGTTATCAATTGGAGATTGAACCTATGGACATATCAAAGATAATTTCCAGAACTGAGTACTACTGCTATAAAGTCCTAGTGATATCATTTGAATTAATCAATATACCAATAATATTAAAACTTGATGGACAGAATCTTTAAGGAATATCTGAATGGGTTGTATTTGTGTTACTTAAAGTCAACGGAGGACCATGCGAAGCATTTAATGACAATTGAGGAGTCGGAGAAGAAAGAAGTCGTATGTAAAGGTTGCATGTGGAAGTTTGGATGGTAGAAAGCATAAGTAATCAGTGAGGAGGAGACCAAAGGAGATCCAGTAGAAATTAAAGTTACTATAAATAAAGAAAGGCCAAAAGCACCGACAAAGTAAGAAGTTTTACCCTGGACCGGTTATTATTGAAAATTTGTGTAAGATTTCCTGAAAGTTGCGATACCTTTGACAAAGCTAACCGGGAAAAGCAAGAAGTCTATATGAAATGGAGAAGGGTGAAGAAAGTTTTGCGGAATTAAAGGAAGAATGGTTACAGTACCTGCTTTATCACTTTGAAGGTACCAAGGAGATTTGGTAATTTATAGTGATGCTTCTCATAAGGGGGTAGGATGTGTATTGATGCAGCACAATAAAATTATTGTATATGCACCCAAACAACCGAAACCTTATAAGCAGAAGTATCCTACTCATAATTAGGAATAACAGTAGTAATATTCGCTTTGAAAGATTGGGAAACATGATATGTATGAAGAAAAGTGTAAGATCTATGCGGACTATAAAAGTTTGAAGTATGTACTCACGAGGAAAAGCAAATCTAGAAGCAAGCGATAAGCAAAAAGGAGAAAACAAACTTATAAACTGTACTAGAAGAATTTTCTATGGAATTTTAGAAGTTGGAATTGGAAGTCAGAGTTTATAATCCAAAAAGAAGCAAGGATGGATAGTATGACCTTTTAGTCAGAATTGTTAAGAAAAGATAAAGAGATGTCAAGAAAAGATAATGGATCACGATGTTAACAGCTAGTAAGAGGAAATTTATGTGCCCAGGAGAACGATCACGATATCCCCAAGTTCTCTTTCAGCACTTGGAAGCTACAAGTAAAAGAATTAAGAAACGAGATCCCACAGAGAATTCACAGTATAAAGTAATTAATCTATTGAAGAGATGCCAAAATATATGGAAATTTAAAGAAAAATAGTGATAACCAGGTATAAGAAGGGAATTTCAAAATATACTGGGAAGTGTTGGTCACTTCAAAGAATTAAGGCAAAATATCGGAGGCCTAGTGAATAAGGCAGACCAAGGAATGGTTTTACAAGAAACGAATCGTAAAATGTATCAGTGATGTTGCTGGAAAAAAAATGAAATTATTAGATTATATACTGATTAGCGGGAGTTTAATAAAACAACAATTAAGGATAAGTGACCCCTATAAAGAATTAATCACTTACGAGACCGAATTCAAGAAGTATATTATGCTTCGAGGAGTAACTTAAGATCCTACCTGAGAGCATATTAGAGATTACGATTAGAGTAAGTTATGAACATTGCAAGCTGCAGTAATATTATGTGAAATAACAAGTATATCAGTTATCTATAAGAAATTAAGGAACATGTTGTATAAGGAGTTTTCAGATAAGTGAATTGTATTTATTGATAACATCCTCAGCTATTCAGGGAACTATACGTTTAGTCTTCAAGAGTGAAATTTTGACTAAGGTTAACAAAAGATTCTTAATTAATCCGTTAACAACTACCTAAGCAAAGTCGTATGGTAACAGATGCCTTAGGCCGACAGAAATGATTGGATGTAATTAAGACCACCGAGGAGTTAATAAACGAAATGGAAAGAGTGAAATCTGAAATTCAAATACTTAAAGGTGATAATACGTGAACGCAAGTGTAGGTCCCCATTCTTATTGAGATAAAGTGGGAGAAAGAAAGTTGTCAAATTCTAAGTTAATTCAGCACACCAAGAGCGTAGTAATATTGATTAAAGCAGCTCGGAGTAGACAAAGAAAGAAGGCAAAATTATATCGAGAGCGAATATGAGTATAGAAATAGAACCAGTAGTGTTAGTACAAGTTGCATCCTCAAAGAGACTGGATAATTTTGAGTAGAATGGATAGGTTAAGTCAAAAAATTAGTAAACCATTCGGGGTATTGATAAATATAGACAAAGTTATTCATGAGTTGATGTTACTATCACAGCAGTGTGTACATATAATGTGTTTGGCCTGTTAATGTTAAATCAATAAATATCTGATTTGAATTAAGTGATTAATTAGAAGCCAATGGGCTCTTGTCCAAGTTTGTTCTGCATATAGTGATCGATCCAAATTCTTAACCGTGAAAGGCAAGTTCTTGGAAATGAGAGTATATCCATAGTAAGTACGTTTGAAACCCTTGAGTAGAAGAGTCTACATGGGAACTAGAGTCAGATATGCTAGACAAATATCCTCACTTGTTTAATTAGACCAGATTCTGAGGACGGAATCTTTTGGGGGGGGATATAACGACTCATGTATTTTTGAATTATTTAAATATGTAATTGTGGAGGTATTAATTAAATAAAATATGTGTCTTGGTTTTGGCAGCACTGTGTGGAGATATACTATTTGTCTGTGATTGATTGGTGTAAAGGATTGGAATGTGTAGTTAAAAATTGAGTTATATTGTCCTATTTTATTTTTAAAGGTGATTTTATTATAGTTTCAAATCCGTAAATATTTGGATTGTCTCTAAAATTAGTTTTATGATTTTATAATTCCAATAGTTATTTTTGGGATTTTATAAAATTTAGAAATCAATATTTCATCAATTATTTAACCCTGTGTGATTTTCTGATTTTATTTACTTGTAAAATCTGTATTTAATTCCAGAATTCTTCAAAAATTATGAAACTCATATTTACTTAAGTTTGAAATATTTCGAGAATTTTAAAATTATTTTGGAAATTTTTGGGATTAATTTCACCGTCGTGTCGATTCGTTTAATTACAAAAAAATCGGGTATAAATTATATTTCAGAAATTATTTTAAAATTATGAAATTTATGTTTTTATAAACTTCGAGATATTTGTAATATTTTAAGACTATTTTCGTAATTTTCTGGATTTGTTTTAAGAGCAGCTCGAAGCGTTAATTTTTAAATGCGGATTTACTGCGCGAACCGGAAATTCCTTAAAAATTTGGAAAATTTTATTTCATTAGTTTTTAAATTTTTCTGAGATTTTTAAGATTATTTTTATAATTATCAGATTGTTTTCACCGGCAAGTATTTCTGAACTTTTCTTCAAGATATATATTACCAATGTTTTTGAACTGTTTTATAACATGTCGCTATTATTCAAAATAACTCCTGTTTTATATTGCAAGAGCTTTAAACCATTCAACCTTGAACCCTGATTTTCTTGATCTTGAGTCATAAGCCTTATTCTTTGTAATCCGTCCTTTGTTGATCCTCAGACACCAAACCATATAAATATAATACTACTCCCCAAAGGTATAACTACCAAACACCAAACACTGAAAGAGAATGATTTGAAAACACGGAAACTTTTATACTCCAATCATTCCTTATAACATCAAAGAACTATACCTTGAAAATCAGTATTCATCCAATACCTGATCATTTTACAGATTGAAAACCGTTTCTTATACATACCTGGATATACCCTTGAGATATCCATGAGTTTCTTTATGTTTTTATGCAAGTGTTTAACCATCATTGATTATGATCTTGTTTATCGAATTATATTGTTTATCATATTGAACTGCTTTAGAATTGGATAGTTTTTTTTATATATGTGGACCAGATTCGTGGTCAGACCATACCAATGGTCAAGTTAGGCCAATGTGTGCCTTGGATCCAGTAATTAGAGCAGTGTTGTGTGCTTGCTCGGGGTTAGTGCGTGACTGATCAGCAGCCTAACCTTGGTTTTTAAAACTTAAAATGAATATCCAATTCTATTGATTAGTTAAAAAGAAACTTGATTCCTCTGAATCTTTCATTTGATTATTGCTTAACCTCAGTTATCCCTATTGAGACTTGCTGAGCTAGTTACCTCACCCTTGCGATTTTTTTATATATTTTACAGTTGAAAAGAATATGGATGATAGTGAAGTTCCTCAGTCCAAAGTGCGGGCTAAGGTTCCAGTTGAGTTGGATCGAGTTAGTAAGAAGCTTCATGCGGTAGAGAGATAGTCAAATTGTAAGAATAATTTTATTATCAGTTGTAAGTTAAATTAGTCGAGATTTGGTACGATGTAATAAAAGTTAAGGTTGTGGCTTGTTTTCATACTTTAACCAGTTGCGATCCGTGGTTGTGTAAAGCAGGGTCATTGCAAATAGTATCTTATGTACTGGTTCATATATTGTGTATGTGTTGTGGACCCCAAACTTCTGACCCGGGTTTGGAGGGCGCCACAACAGTAAGACAAGATAATAAGACAAACTATATCTAGTCTAACTCCATGCTGTTTCACTACTCTATTCCAGCATCTTTGAATATCTTCATAATTGCATGGAAATGGTAATGCTTCTTTGTTCTCTAAAACCTGTAATGAGGCTGCCATATTCCATTTGCAAATACCCGACGCATGTGACTATGTTGTCACTGTCAACTGCTAATTTGAATTTTATCATCCGTCAGGATTATATTGATCATCCGTCGGGAGCCTTGTTGATTATCCGTCGGTAGTCTTTGTAGATCATCTGTTGGAAGCCTTTCTGTCACCTGACTCCATTTCACTTAAATAGAATTACAAGACATCTCATATTTACAATTAGATAACCTGTTCTGTATATCAATCTAGCAGTCAACATGACTTAGAGAATCCTACAGAATCTACTAGACTAAAAATATTGGTGTTTGCAGAAATGTGTTGCAATACTTATTATTACATAAGTTACACTCTCGATGGATGTTCAGTTGTTATCCGTCGGGACTATAAAGATCATCCGTCAGGACTATATTAGAACATCCTTCGAGAGCTACAAATACACTAAGTTAAATCTACTAAGGTGTTTTATTTAACTTATCATCAAGTTCACAACATATTCCTAACAGTGTCTCCTAGGCGGGGGTGACCCACGCCTAAGAAGTATAGGGAGGAAGCTAACAGCGCCTAGGAGACAATGTTTCTGGGAATTGTTGGTAACATGTCTCCTAGGCGGGGGTGACCCACGCCTAGGATGCATGGAACCATAAAAAGCCCATTTTCTGATTATTTAATTAATCAGAAAATGGGCTAAAATCAGAAAAATTGCTAAAAAAATCCCAAAATATAGGGAAAAATAAGCAAAAAACCCAAAAATTCAGAAAAATTAGAATATAATTTTCAAAAATTATTTTTGATAAAATATTCTTGAAAAATTAAAGAAACAATTACCTATGAGTATCGGAAAATCATTGTAAATTAGGAAAAAATCCCAGAAATTAAGGGAAAATTCATGTAAATTAGGGAAAAATCTCAGAAATTAAGGGAAAATTCTTGAAAAATACCAGAATGTTCCTAAAAAGAAGGAACAAGGTAAGGAAAGTAATAGAGAGGTTTAAAAATAACCCTGAAGCCATGTGCAAGGCAAATTGTTGTAAATGTGTTGGTCGCTCCACACTTTACGCAAAAATAATACCCTGTAAGGGAACGAATGAACTTAACCTCTGCGAAATCTTTTATGGTTTCCCAGAAGTTGGGGGGGCAAATGATAAGGGGTGAAATAAACATTAATTACATTATTAGTGTTGCATTAATTATATCTAAGACTGCAAGGCCAATTAAAGAAGCCATATGTATGACATTCGGACCAAGAAGGTCAATACATTGATCAGGCCCAAGAAGGTTAGCACATTGATCAGGCCTGATGGAACAAAGAAGGCCCAATAGTCCTGAATATTTATTAATTTCGTAATTAATAAATAAACAAGATTAACAGCTCATTAAATGAGTCCAATCAGTGATATAAATCTATAAAAGATAGCCTTGAGGGCACCTACACCAACAAGGAGTCTGATTCCTTCATTTTAGGACTTCAAAGTCTATCCAAAGTCTGAGACTTGTTCAACAAGTCTCCTAACCCTAGTCCAATTCAAGAACTCCCAACATCTATATAAGGGGACTTACTCCTCTTCTCAGAACTACATTTTTGGCTTAATTCTCTAATTCACAGAGGTACGTAGGCATCTCGTAAAGGCGGAGTTAAGCTACAAAACACGAGAGCAGCCATTAAAGGCCTTGAGCTCCCAAACCTTAGTAATAAATACAGCAGTTAATACACCCCCAATTTTTTATCCATAACACTCCTGCTACAGTAACTCTTATTATCGATGTTGAGTGCAGAGTTCATCCGTTTCAACTGTCTACTAATATTTTTTCAGTACCACAACTGAATATTCGCACAGAATCTACATCTTCAGATTCACAAGACCTTATTTAAGGACTACCTCTAATTGTATGACCACGGATCACCCTTTTTTAGCCACCTCTTATTTCTGTAGGACAATCTTTTTGAGCCTTTTTTTGTGAGATGTGTGAAAAGATTGAGAGAAAAGTAGAATTTAAGAGAGGCAGGATCCTTCCTAGAAAAAGGAGAGGTAGATGACAGATAGAATTTAGTAATCCTTGTGAGAAAGCTCTGACTATTAAAAGTCATGAGATGTGTGGTGTGAGGATTAGTGAGAATACTTTAAAAGAATAGAGAGATTAAGTTTTATTTGTTATATGTTTGCCGGTGCTCAGAGTACTAAAGAAACAGATGCTGAACAGTAGTCTGTTGAACATCAAGAAAACTCTGATGTACCAAGGGCTATTAATCTCCCTGCAAGTCTAAGTACTGATACTTTATTGCAGTCCATACATTCTACTATTCCACCACATGGTATAATCCCTATTTTTGTTAAAAAAAACAGTCCATTTACTCTACTTTTCCATCACCTGAGGAAATTCCTATTGTTGTTGAAGATGTAGTAGCACAACATGAAGGGTTTTTAGCACATAAACGAAGCGAACACGTAAATTTAAATCTTAAAAAAAACCGAAACCCTCCGCAGGATTCATGCGAAAAATAATATTTAATTCATAGTTCAGTATGTTTACCTTAAGAAGCTTTACGTTAATGGAAAGATGGAGGTCTTTAATGGCGATCCAAAAATGATGAACGGAGATCCTTAATAGCTGCTCCTCAAGTGTGAAGCACTCCACCGGTATCCACCAAGAAAACGATGTAATGAAGGAGGTGGAGATGGAGAGAATTATGGTTTTGTAAATCTTTTTGGTTGAGGCAAAAATAGGGTTTATAATGGTATATTTATAGGCAAAATTTTCAGCTGAAAATTTTCCCATAAAATATTATTATTATTAACCCTTTATTATTCTCTATAATAATTAAAACACCTTTTAATTATTAATCCTTTTTCTAAACTCTTTAGAAATAATTCTCTCACTTGATTTAATTTCCAAAAATTAAATTCTTAATTAATAATATTAAGAACCTTTTCTTAATTAATTTATAATCAATTAAATCTTATTTAATCAATTATTAAATTTACCAATTAATTATTTATTTTATAAATAAATAATTATCAGCCATTATTAATTAATTCCTCCACCATTAAATCATTCTCTTTTATGGTGTGACCCTGTAGGTTCAATATTAAGCCGGTAGTAGAAATAAATAATAATAAAACTATTTTATCATTATTTATATAAATTCTCTAATTTATTAAATATGATTAATTAATTAATCATATTTATTCTACATCGTGAGGGATACTTCTCAGCATATCGCGACTATCCGGATAATACAAATTCATTGCTTAGAATACCAAAAACCTATTCAGTGAGTAGTTACCGTACAATTAATTCCTTTTATCCTGCAATGTCACGATTAAATACAAGGCATGGAACTTGTGTCAAACCTATCTTATTTAATCACTTGCTTTTCCATTCACTATGCTTAGTTCTATTTAATGTAAATTAGAAACTCCTTTATAATTTCATTCACTCTCGCCAGAGATTCCTGAACTAGCATAAATGGATCAGCATTGAACATTCTCTTCCTTCACTGGAAGGGGTAGATCCTTTATTGATCATACACTATCTTCGTGTATAAAATCCTGTATCCAGTAGAGCCCTTATAATTGTCCCTTGAGACTAAGAACTAAACCAAAGTATAGTTCAGTGTACACAAGATGACTATGATGACCTCAAGTCTAAGGATACTTGTACAACTATCACTATGTGAACAAATGCTGATACGTGAGTGAACTCCATCAGTTGTTCAGCTGTGTGAGTCATGTTCAGTGAACTTATTCTATAATAAGCACCTACATACTAGCTACAGTGTCACCACACAAATGTTTATGAGAACAGACATCCTTCATAATGAAGCAAGCATAGTATGTACCGATCTTTGTGGATTATTAATTACTAGTTAGTAATCCTACGACCAGGAACTATTTAAGTTTAGAGTTATCATCTTTTAGGTCTCATTATTATGATCTCATCACAATCCATAAAAAGCTTTACTCTAAATTGTGGTATATCTTATTTAAACATTTGAATAGATAGAGCCCGCAATAAAAACAAAACAAGTATTTTATTAATATCAATGAAATTAAAATAGATTACATAAAAGTTATTCCTAAATCCTCATACATGATTGGACTTAGGACATATCTCTTTCAATCTCCCACTTGTACTAAAGCCAATCACTCTGGTATCTAATACCCATCTTGTCTTTATGACAATCAAAGTGACTCTGAGAAAGTGGCTTTGTGAGTGGGTCTGCTACGTTGTTATGTGTGTCAACTCTCTCGACGTTGACATCTCCTCTTTCAACAATCTGAATTGCACCACCATTCAGAGTAAACACATACCCTGACATGGATTTGCTATCACTTTCTGATTGAAAACTAGAGTCAGTATAACCCTCTATTTTCAACTCAGATTCACCACCAAAAACAAGAAAAATGTCCTGAGTCCTTCCCAAGTACTTAAGGATGTTTTTCACTGTTTTCCAGTGGTCTTCACCTGGATTGGACTGATATCTGCTCGTCACACTAATTGAATAAGCAACATCAGGCCTTGTACACAACATCGCATATATGATAGATCCTATTGCTGAAGCATAAGGAATCTTACTCATACGCTCTCTTTCCTCAGGTGTCTTAGGAGACATTTTTTCGGAAAGGGACACTCCATGGCTCATCGGTATGAGACCTGTTTTGGAGTTTTCCATGCTAAACCTTTTAAGCACTTTCTGGATGTATGTACCCTGGGTAAGACCTATCATTTTTCTAGATCTATCTCTACTATCTCTATAGATCTTCATACCGAGAATGTAGGATGCTTCTCCCAAGTCCTTCATGGTGAAGTTCTTTGATAGCCATACTTTGACTGATTATAGCATCGGTATATCATTTCCTATAAGAAGTATGTCATCCACATACAATACAAGAAATGTTACCGCGCTCCCACTAACCTTCTTGTAGACACATGGTTCATCTATGTTTTTGATAAAACCAAACTCTTTGATTGTCTCATCAAAACAGATGTTCCATCTACGAGAAGCTTACCTTAAACCATATATGGTTCGCAGCAGCTTACACACTAGGTGTTAATTTCCCTTGGAAAGAAAACTCTCTGGCTGTGTCATATACACTTCCTCCTCAAGTTCCCCATTGAGGAAGGCCGTTTTCACGTCCATTTGCCAGATCTCATAGTCGTAGTAAGCAGCAATCGCAAGTAAAATCCGAATTGATTTTAACAGGGCTACAGGCGAAAAAGTTTCATCAAAGTCAATCCCTTGCCTTTATTTGAATCCTTTTGCCACGAGCCTGGCCTTATAGGTCTCCACCTGGCCATCTGCTCCAATCTTTCATTTGTATACCCACTTGCACCCAATAGGCTTAACACCTTTAGGTGCCTCAACCAGAGTCCATACTTGGTTGGTATACATAGATTCCATTTCGGATTTCATGGCACTATACCATTTCTCTGAGTCAACACTACTCATAGCCTCATTATAGGTCACAGGGTTGTCATCATCAATGATTGACAATTCATTTTCATTCTCAATGACAAGGCCATAATACCTCTCAAGTTGGCGAGATACTCTCCCTGTCCTACTAATGGGCTGTTCCACAGAAGGTTGTTCAGTCTGAATAGGTGTTTCCACTTGATCCGTAGTAGTTTGTGCTTCTTAAACTTCATCAAGTTCAATTTTGCTCCCACTGTTTCCTTCAAGGATAAACTCCTTTTCCAAGAAGGTAGCATGTCTGGAGACAAACACCCGATGATCGGTGTAAAAGTAATACCCCAAAGTCTCTTTAGGATATCCCACAAAATTACATTTTACGGATCGAGATTCCAGCTTATCTGGGTCAACTTTCTTGACATAAGCTGGACATCCCCAAATCTTAACGTATTTAAGACTTGGTTTCCTTTCTTTCCATATCTCATATGGTGTTTGAGGAACAGATTTGGAAGGCACCTTATTCAGTAAATATGCTGAGGTTTCCAATGCATAACCTCATAGGAATACTGGAAGATTCGCATAGCTCATCATGGACCAAACCATGTCTAACAAAGTTCGTTTTCTCCTTTCAGATACCCCATTTAACTGTGGAGTATATGGAGGAGTCCACTAAGAGACTATACCATTTTCTTTGAGATAATCTAGAAACTCTCCATTCAAGTATTCACCACCTCGATCTGATCGAAGAGTTATAATACTGTGTTTGGTTTATTTCTCCACTTCATGTTTATATTCTTTGAACTTTTCAAAGGCTTCACACTTGTGTTTCATCAAATACACATATCCGAATCTAGATCTATCATCTATGAAAGTAATGAAGTACGAAAATCCACCCATGGCTTGCGTAGACATTGGTCCACATACATCTGTGTGTACCAATCCTAGCAAATCTGCAGCCCTCTCTCCATGTCCACTAAATGGAGATTTGGTCATTTTACCCAATAGACAAGACTCGCATGTAGGATATGATTCAAAATCAAAGGGGTCAAGTAACCCTTCCTTATGCAATGCTCGCAGTCTATTTTCACTAATATGACCTAGCCTACAGTGCCATAAATAGGTCAGATTTTCATCATCTCATTTTCTTTTATTAGTTTGTTCAATCTGAAGTAAATCATGATCTATGTCATATACATACAGACCATTATTTAAAATGCCAGGTCCAAAAAAGAACATTATCTCTAAGGATAGAACATTCATTATTCTTAATAATAAATGAAAAACCATCCACATCCAACATAGGAATAGAAACAATATTCCTCACAATAGAGGGAATGTAATAACAATTATTCAAAATAATAGTCTTGCTCGTAGGCATATGTAAACTAAATGATCCTACAGATATGGCCGCAACCCTTGCTCCATTGCCCATAAGTAGAATCACCTCAGCTTTTTCAAGAGTCCTACTTCCCTTTAGTCCTTGCAACGAATTGCAAATATGAGAACCACAGGCGGTATCTAATACCCAAGTAGAAATTTGACCTAGTGACATATTAACTTCGATCATGAACATGCCTGAATCAGAAGCGGTAGTCTTACTACCCTTCTTCTTCTTCAATTCTGCAGGTAAACCTTGCAGTTCCTCTTCTAGTGCCCCAACTTGTTACAGTGAAAACAAATAGCTAATTTAGGACCAGTCAACTTGTGAGCATCTACTATGCTCCGGAGTGATAGTGCAGAAGACATGACAAATATAGTAAATCTGTAAATGATAAACACATAACAACACTTAGCAAATATTCAATTTCATTTCAAAACACTATATGAATCAGATCTTTATTCATAAGTGTCTCCCACTAGTTTATCTAATTTTTTTTCAACCCCCTAAGTGAAAATTAAGCATTCATAATGCTAGTGGGAATAGGGATCCTACATTCCATCACACAACCTCGGCTGTGGCACGAAACATCATGTGATGTTCAATAGGCAGACAACTCTTGTCAATTACATCTTATGTTATTCCCTAATATAAGTTTAGCCTCTTGAATAATTGAGTCACGACTGTGGCACGACAAACTCAATATTCTAAGTCAAGTCTAACCCAACATTTCGTACAATTGAATCAGTCTGCAACGGCCCACGGCTGTAGCACGTACCGACCTTTAGATTATAATTCAATGTACACATCTCTATGTAATAGACAAGTATTTCTTATTTCGAAATCAAAGCCCTCGGCTGTAGCACGAAACGACAATGATTTAAAAATAAGAACCACTTTCTACCATATTGGAAGGCTATGACCGACACAAGCCCGTTGTGTCATTGGCCAATTACTACTTTATATTATTTAATTTTAGAGGGATTATATTACGTTACAATCATAATCATATTATAAAGAGATTCTTCCTTTTAAATTAAATATTTCAAATCAATAATCGATAATCAGATGATTCCCAGATCGGGTGGAGCATTGTCAAGAGGCGTCACTTAATAACCCTTTCTTACAGATAGAAATTTGTTGTTGACAGAATCATCCTTTCTCTCAATATTGAAAATTCATATTCAATTACGTGTTTCATAAACACAATAATCTCATGATCGTATTCATAATATTTATTGTTAAGGCAAGAAACGATTCCTATTCTAGATTTTCTAGAGCACGCCTTATATTGATTTAAGTTCACCTAAATTTATCATCGCATGGTAAACATAGGCATATATCTCATATATAAAATTAAATAAACAAGTAAATGTAAAGTGCAATAAAGTAAATGTGTTAGGTTATGGCCCCATCCTATGTGATCTTTATCAAGCTCATGACAAAGATCAAGGTCAATCTAATATGGTGATGGAAATAAATACAACTACTTAATACATAAGTCTTCTTCTTTGTTTAGACTTCTTGTATGCCTCGTCTTCTTCTTTGTATCACCTCCATTGGATAGCCTTCTTGAGTCTTCAATTACATTACATGATTGAAAGTAAAACTAATCTAATGAACTTATAAGAATAACTCGAGCTACATTCGAGATTTATGATTACAAAGATTGACGACATGCAAGTCGTATTTTAAAACCAAAACCAAAACCATTACACTAAGGCCGAAAGGCCATAATCATCCACCATGCTCATACAACACATAAAAACATGTTAAAACACATATGATCTTAACGTATCATATTATCCATGATCTAATCATAAAAAGAAAATATGACAAAAATCAGAAAAATTAGAATCAAATTAGAAAAACAAGAATCACTGTTTACGGGCAGTAAACGACGTCAAACGCCTTACAGACAAGTCATTGATAGCTTTAGCTATCAGTTTTGTTCAAACGCTCGTTTATCTATGGAATATGGTATTCGTTTGCATAAATCGGATACCAGACCCAGATTTCAGCAAATCTGCAGCAGCCAATTCAGAATCCGTATCTAATATGATTCTCATAATTAGAACAAACATAAATTATGTATATATCAGTATATATACAGATTATATAATCATCTTATGATTATACAACTCACATGAATATCATATATTCAAAACCATACATATATAAGCATATTATATCAACATCAAATCATGGCGAATCTCGTACATGCTCATATATCGAAAATAGTTAAACACATAAACGAATTAAAAACTTTTCGCAAGTAGCTCTGATACCATTGAAGGGTTTTTAGCACATAAACGCAGCGAAAACGTAAACTTAAATCTTAAAAAAAAACCGAAACCCTCCGCAGGATCCATGCGAAAAATAATATTTAATTCGTAATTCAGTATGTTTACCTTAAGAAACTTTACGTTAATGGAAAGATGGAGGTCTTTAATGGTGATCTAAAAACGATGAACGGAGATCCTTAGCAGCTGCTCCTCAAGTGTGAAGCCCTCCACCGGTATCCACCAAGAAAACGATGTAATGAAGGAGGAGGAGATGGAGAGAATTAGGGTTTTGTAAATCTTTTTGGTTGAGGCAAAAATAGGGTTTATAATAGTATATTTATAGGCAAAATTTTCAGCTGAAAATTTTCCCATAAAATATTATTATTATTATTAACCCTTTATTATTCTCTCTAATAATTAAAACACTTTTTAATTATTAATCCTTTTTTCTAAACTCTTTAGAAATAATTCTCTCACTTGATTTAATTTCCAAAAATTAAATTCTTAATTAATAATATTAAGAACCTTTAGTTAATTAATTTATAATCAATTAAATCTCATTTAATCAATTATTAAATTTGCCAATTAATTATTTATTTCATAAATAAATAATTATCAGCAATTATTAATTAATTCCTCCACCATTAAATCATTCTCTTTTATGGTGTGACCCTGTAGGTTCAATATTAAGCCGGTAGTAGAAATAAATAATAATAAAACTATTTTATCATTATTTATATAAATTCTCTAATTCATTAAATATGATAAATTAATTAATCATATTTATTCTACATCGTGAGGGATACTTCTCAGCATATCGCGACTATCCGGATAATACGAATTCACTGCTTAGAATACCAAGAACCTATTCAGTGAGTAGTTACCGTACAATTAATTCCTTCTACCCTGCAATGTCATGATTAAATACAAGGCATGGAACTTGTATCAAGCCTATCTTATTTAATCACTTGCTTTCCCATTCACTATGCTTAGTTCTATTTAATGTAAATTAGAAACTCCTTTCTAATTTCATTCACTCTGGCCAGAGATTCCTGAACTAGCAGAAGTGAATCAGCATTGAACATTCTCTTCCTTCACTGGAAGGGGTAGATCCTTTATTGATCATATACTATCTTCGTGTACAAATTCCTATACCCAGTAGAGCCCTTATAATTATCCCTGGAGACTAAGAACTAAACCAAAGCATAGTTCAGTGTACACAAGATGACTATGATGACCTCAAGTCTAAGGATACTTGTACAACTATCACTATGTGAACAACTGCTGACACGTGAGTGAACTCCATCAGTTGTTCAGCTGTGTGAGTCATGTTCAGTGAACTTATTCTATAATAAACACCTGCATACTAGCTATAGTGTCACCACACAAATGTCTATGAGAACAGACATCCTTCATAATGAAGCAAACATAGTATGTACCGATCTTTGCGGATTATTAATTACCAGTTAGTAATCCTACGACCAGGAACTATTTAAGTTTAGAGTTATCATCTTTTAGGTCTCATTATTATAATCTCATCACAATCCATAAAAAGCTTTACTCTAAACTGTGGTATATCTTATTTAAACATTTAAATAGATAGAGCCCGCAATAAAAATAAAACAAGTATTTTATTAATATCAATGAAATTAAAACAGATTACATAAAAGTTATTCCTAAATCCTCATACATGATTGGACTTAGGACATATCTCTTTCACAACAGTCCATTCATAAAGTTTCATCCATTTCAGAATTATCATAGCATTCTAAAGGAACTAAAGTCCTGGAAGTTAATCTCGAAGCTCCAATTCATTTATCTACAATACTTGAAGATGTGGAGTTACCTGCTGAAGGTGTGGAAGCTTCTGAAGCTACTCGATCATATACTGCACCAATTTTTAATTTTATTTTACATGTTGAAGCTGGTGATGAAGTTCAGCAATTAATGCAAAATCCAGTTGTTGTTGAAGAATCTAATGATGGTGAAGAAGCTAATGTTTCTAATGCTATTATGGATCCTGATGATGATCTTTTCTTCCCTGAAGATATGCCTATGCATGTGAGACAACATAAAATGAAAGAGTTAGATGCTAAGAAGAAGCAGGATTATTCTAATAATCTTTGGAATGCTCATTGGAAAGACAATACATATCCTATTTCTAGAACAAAAGTTGTTGCACATCTGGAAACAACAGAATAGAAGATTACAAATCCTAATATGCTGAATCATCTGAAAGCATCAACTTTGGTTGTCAGATCCTTACACACAGCTTATGAAGCAACTACTACTCAAATCAATCAGATTAAAGAATCTTTGATTGCTTCAAAGCTGACTACTCATCAGAAAATTCATAAACAAATTTGACCAATAGTTGTCGGGAAAACTGAAATTGAAGCCAGTCAAGCTAGATTGGAAGCTAAACAAGCTCAAATGTTTTCTCAACTAATAGAAGTACATAATTCAATGAAGCTGATTCTTTCTCTAATGCTTGGTGATGATGCCAAAAAGGGGGAGAAAATTGTTAAATCAAAATGCAAGCAGCTGATATTGACAAGTACCGATGATGAAAATCCTAATGGAGGTAATAATGGGGGATCGAAGGATAGTAAAAAGAGAAAAGGTGAAAAGGTAGTTCAAGTTAGTGGTTCATCAAAAGTAATCACTAGATTTCAATCTAGACAAGGTGGAGAAAGTAAAAGGAATGAAAGAAGAGTAGAAGATTTGACTGTGACTACAAAAATGCAAAAATCTTCACAAGTCACAACTGTTGCTGATGAAGACCAAGGTATTCTAGATAGAGAAGCTGGTGCTGAAGCAAGTCAATTTCTTCAAACTCTGAAAGTTAAAGGAAGAAAGACAATTATGTTCTACAAGGATCCAAGATTCAATTATTTGACTCTGAGTTGAGTAGAAGAATATTTGTAAAATAAAATCCTGGAGTTGATCTTGAACAGCTAAGGAAAATGGAGGAAGACTTCAAGAATTCCATAAAGATGTCGATGGATGATGATTTCAACGGATGATGAAATCAGTATTTGTCATATCAGTTGATTCTTTGATAAGGAAAAAGAAATAAGAACTCAAGGCGGTGAAGGACTTTATCTTAGTAGCAATTGTATAAGTTTCCTTGTTGTTGAGAGAATAGGATTCCTTATACATTGTGTATTTGTGCTCTATATAAAGCATATATTAGGTTCATGCTATATACATTGCGACATTGTTATATCTTTCGCATAACCTAGCAGCTCTCAAGGATATTTTTTCATCCTTTCAAGAGAGTACGTTTGTAATAATTTTTTATCAGTTAATATAAAAACTTTTGATTCTGTTGAAGCTTTATCGAATTGATTGTATTAACTGTATTCACCCCCCTACAGTTGATTAAGGGCCTAACATTCTTCATATTTGACTATATAATATTTTACAACATTTAATCTGTTTTGTTTCTTTTGATAAATCAAATGGAATCACAAAGTAAAAGCATGAAGGAGATTGAGGAGAAGTATGCATCAATGAATTTCAAGGAGGAAGAAGAGGGGGTGTTGAATATGAGGGTGAAAAAGAAGAAATACATAACATAATATGAGATGGTGTCTACTGGGGAGATTCTGGGGGGATATTTCAGTGGATTTCTGTTAGATATTGAATACAACACAGGGGGTGAATTTGTTTTAGATATTTTTGGCCTTTTTCAAACTTTTGTGGTTGTGTGAACTGTTAGGAATATGTTGTGTACTTGATGATATGTTAAACAAAACACTTAGTAGATTTAATTTAGTGATTTTGTAGTTCAACGGATGATCACTTTAACATCCGTTGAAAGTGTAGCTTATGTATTAATAAGTTTAGTAGCACATTTATGCATATTGTAATGCCTTAGAGAACTAGATGTTGTAAAATGTTTTAAGTCATGTTGACTACTAGATTGATATGTAAGATAGGTTGGCTAATTGTAAATATTAGATGCCTTGTAATCTTGTATAAATGAAATGGAGTTAACTGCTATGAAGATAGTCTCAACGGATCTTCCACAAGGCTTCAACGGATGATCAACTAAAGTCTCAACGGATGATCAACCAGACTTCTAACGGATGATCTAACTGAGTTTCAACGGATGAATAAATTCAAAATAGCAGTTGATAGTGACTTGACAGTCACAGGCATTGATTGTATACAAATAGAATGTGGCAGCCTATTTACAGGTTTTAGAGAACAAAGAAGCATTTCCATTTCCATGTTGAAGATATTCAAACATGCTGGATTGAGAAATGAAGGAGCATGAAATTAGACTAAAAATATTTTGTCTTATTTGTTTGTCTTTTTATAATGTAATTTGTTGATATATAAATCAAGTATAGCAAGTAGAACTGTACCCAAGTTAGTAAGCAATTAGCTGAGAAATAGATAAAGCCAAATCTGTAAAAGAATTTCTATGTTCTTTGTAAGTTCAACTTGTAAGAAGCTGTGTGCAAATTTTGCATCATAGAGTTCTCAAATTAATATATATCTCTAGTGGAAAATTTCAATTCACCAGAAAGTTTTTAAATACTTGTATTTGATTACTTTGTGTTTGATTTCTTCAATACTTTCATTCCGCACTTTAGCCAAATCAAACACTGTTATATATTCATAGTAGAACAATTCTTAAAATTGAAAAGGTAGCCAGAATTACATCCAACCCCCTTTCTGTAATTCTTTGTTAGATTGTTTGGGAATAACAATTGGTATCAGAGCAAGCTCTTGAAGTACAAAGAGTTTAAAGATCACAACAACTAACAAGATGAGCAGAATAGATGTTCGAGTAAAAATCCCATTTCTGGACAAAGACAACTATCACCATTGGAAGGTGAAGATGCACCTGCATCTCCTCTCTCAAGATGAAGAATATGTGGATGCATTGAGAAAGGTCCTCATGTCCCTATGAGAGCTTCTACAGGAAATTACCCATCCATCCCAAAGCCTAAAGCAGAATGGTCTGATCCAGATATTGAGCAAGTTCGTAAGGATAAGAAAGCCATGAACATTTTGTTTAATGGTGTTGATGGTGACATTCTTGACAACATAAACTGCAAAACTGCTAAAGAGGTATGGGATACTATTCAAGTTATATGTGATGGAACTGAGCAAGTAAGGGAAAATAAAATGCAACTCTTGATTCAGCAATATGAGCATTTTCATAGTGAAGAAAGTGAGTCACTCACTGACATTTTCAGTAGATTTCAAAAACTGCTCAATGCACTAAAGTTGCATGGAAGAGTCTATCAAACAAAAGACTCAAACCTTAAATTTCTTAGATCTCTACTAACGGAATGGAGGCCTATGACAGTCTCACTAAGAAACTCTCAAGATTACAAAGAATTCACCTTGGATAGACTGTATGGGATTCTAAAGACTTATGAGCTTGAAATAGAGCAAGATGAGAAGCTGGAGAAAGGAAGAAATAAAGGAGGATCCATTGCATAGGTTGCTGAGCAAGAATAGGAGAAGGAAATAAAGGTTGAAGCTGTTGAATCTGCACCAAACCCTAGAGTTTGTGAAGGAAAGGGAAAAGGGCTAGTAGCTGAACATGAAGACCATCTTAGTCAAGATGACATGGATGACATAGATGAGCATCTGGCTTTTCTATCCAGGAGATTTGCCAAGCTCAAATTCAAGAAGAATTTTGGAATATCCAAGCCAAACAGAAACATGGTTGATAAGTCAAAATTCAAATGTTTCAAGTGTGGCTTGAGTGGTCATTTTGCCAATGAATGCAGAAAGCCTGATTCTGATAGAAAGAAGTTTGAGCATGTGGATTACAAAAAGAAATACTTTGAGTTGCTCAAACAGAAGGATAGAAACATGGATCAGTTTCAAAGAATTTTGTTCCAGGAGAAACAAATCAAGTGAAAAAGGACAAGAGAGTCAATGTAGGGCATCTGTCAATCAAGCAATTGAATGACAGATTGGAGAAGATTGAAGTGAGAGCAGATTCTAAAAAGAAAAATAATAGGAATGGGAAAGTAGGATTTAACAAGCATAACAACTACACACCTGACAAATATGCACCTAGAAAAATCTGTGTGAAATGTGGTAGTTGTAATATTAGGGATATATCATATAATTATTTTTATCAATAAATATTCTGTGATTATTATATGAATTTTGTTGAATTATCTGTTAAGTGGTACTTGTGTTTGGATGTGTAAATATGATATAATTTGAGTATTTTAATTTTTATAGGTCCAAAATAAAATATAGATAATTGTGATATTTTTCTATTAATTTTTATGTTGTTATATGGTTTTATAAATGATTTATGGATTTCATAAATTATTTTTCCAAGTATTTATGAAACTCTTCTGAAAACTCCTTCCTAACCTTGTAATATTCCGAGCATTTTCCATGTTTTGACTTTTTCGATCTGGAGTACGGTTTTCCCCGTGCGGGTCCCGGCATAATATTTTCGATACGAATTTCGTTTCGGTAAATCGATAAAACCCGTATTTTCGAGAAACGGGATCTTTTTATTAAACTATTATATTATCTTCTCGTAATACATGTAACCAAAGCGCTGAGACCAAGTCTGTATTTACAAAATGTATGGATTTGGATAATGATCCAATGGGATACCAATATTCCGTAAATATAAATAGCCTTTACCATATTTTATTTTGTACCGAAAATCATTTACAGTCAGTTAAATATATAATTTTCAGAGAAAATACAGTATATTCATTGTGTTCTTCATAATCTAACCTAGATTTGAAAGCGTTAGCGATATCCGATTCTGGAGTTCAAGTAACCGAATCGAAGGTCTTGAAGAGTACTTTCAGAAGTTGTGATCCATACACCTGCAGGATCAAAGGTTATTTTTCTATAATTTTTATTAGTTTCAAATTATTTTTGGATTAAAATATGAATTTTTATTCTTGATGTTGTTTGTGTGATTTGATGCTTGCATGTTGTAGATAATTTCATCCTGATCATTTTGGTATATCATATGCTTGATTTGGATTTCAATAATATGCTCAAAATTGTGTTTGATTCTCGGAATTTGAAATTAGGATTTATAGAAGTATGAATGTTTTTGATTAATTTTTGGGTGTTTCTGCCGTTAGGGTAATTAGCTTAATTCGTTTATACCATTAAAAAGATCGTGAATTAAGGAATCGATTGGCATATGTGTGAAGAACAAAGGATTCATGGTTTGTGTAAATCGGAAAAAGGGTCGAGGTCGCCGGAAATTTTAAGATTTGGCAGGAGATTGAATTCTGGTGATAAACTGATGTGGTTGTTGTTGATTCTGGAATCCTGGTTGAATTTAGAACATAAAAGGATCAAGAACTCGGTTAAACGGTTAGTTTTTGGTGCAGATCGGGGTTTCGCCAGAAACCAGAAGCTCACCGGATTCTGCAGATATTCCGGCGAGTTCCTGGAAACCCGTCTAACCCGGTGGCGACCCGTTTAGCTGTTAGCTTGACCCGGTTTTGATCCACCTCAGTCCTACTTTTGTAAAACTTTTTCTGTATTTTACTTCTATAAATAATTCGAATATCCATTATTTAATTTCTAAAATTCATTTTTAATTCCAAAAATCATTATTTTAATTCTGAAAAATCATTTTTAATTCAAAAATAAATCTGAATTATTTAATTAATTAATTTTAGTTAATAATTAATTATTTAATTGATCTATTAATTCAAATATTAATTGATTAATTGATTTAATTAATTATTAATTAGTTTTAATTAATTATTTAATTAGATTTAATTATTTACTTTGATTTAAAAATTTTGAAAAATAGTTTTGAGTTTTAAAATATTATTTTAAAATATTTTCAAGACTCGATAATTATTATTAAATCATTTTAAAGTCAGATTTGGGTGTTCGAACCCTATTATTTAATTATAAAATGATTTGGAGACCCATTTTAATTCCGAAAAATGTTTAAAAATTCATATTAAATACCAGAAAAATTATTTTAACCCCAAACCTTCTTTGAAAAATTATTTATATCGAATACCTTGCATGCTATGTGCTATGTGCTATCTGATTAATGTGATATATGGCTATATGCTTATTGATTGGCTGTTTTAGCCATAGCTTTTAATCCGTAAATCGGATTTGGGTGAAATAAAGGGTAGATAAAACCTTATGATGTCTATGTGTCGATTAGAATAATATGAGATGCATATTGATAGATACTTATGATGCTTAGAAGAGTAAGCAAGGTGTAGAACAAGGGAAGCAGGTGATCATAAAATGGAATCGATCCGTAGAAAATAAAGCAAATGATCAGTGAATAGAAGCGAGGCATAGGAAAAGTAGACAAGTGGTTGTTGAATAGAATCATTAGACAAGTACAAGTGAAGTTGGAATCATTTGAGATAAGGCAAGTACTTCTGAACCGTTCTCGAGATATATTGCAAATATTCCTAAACTCTCTCGTGATGTTGTTAGTATTCAAAATAATTTTGTTTTATATTGTAAGTGCTTTGAATCACTCAGACTTGAACCTTGATCACATCATTTGATCATTGAGCTATAAGCCTTATTTTTTTTTGTAAACCATCCATTTTTAGTTTACCAGATACTAAACCACACAAATATGATACAACTCCACAAAAACATATCCACCAAACACTGGAACAAAATTGCTTGAACATACATAAACTTTTATACTCAATCATACCTTATAACATCGAAGGACTAAACCTTGTGAAATCATTGTTCATCTAATACATGATTCTCCTACAGGATGGAAGCCATTCCTCACACATACCTTGATATACCCTTGTGATACTCATGAATTGCATTACGCTTTTATTCAAATGTTTTATCACTATTGATTATGATCTTTGTAATAACCCCAAAATTTTGAACTTTTTTTTGTAACCCTTATGAATAGTGTTTTTGCTGATATTGCTGAATAAGAAAACTTTTCATGCCACACTATGTAGGGGTTCTTTTATTGTTATTCTGAGATCTTATTAGCACTCTATATGATATATAAGTGTATGTAAAGATCGTCAGAATCCAAATTCAAACACTTTGATTTTTCCCGAAAATCCACCAGATACCGAAAGAATTGAGTATAAGGTAACAGGATAAAAAGGATTTAAATTCAAGGATTATAAGAGAGGATCATAAAAGGAATATAATGTATTGAGAAAGGTTAAGGAAACCCAAGTAATAAGATCCCGGGTATGATACCTCAAACGATAAATGAAAACGAAAGGTAAGCGAACCGTATAACAGATCAGCGGTCATTAGCCAAGTAATTAGAAGCTAATCAAAGAGGTTAGTGAGGATGATGTCATCAAACCAATAAGAAGAGGACAAGTGTGGGAGGATGACATAACATGATGACCTAAGCATGACCAAAGAGAAGTGTGTTGTTGGTTGATTAAGAACCACACAAAATTCACAATGGTTAAAAGTAATAAATCAAAAACAAAAGCAAGCAACCAAGCAAAACAAATCACAAAATCACAAAAACACAAAGTTGACTTCTTTTCTTCAAGAAAGCTCTCGGCCCTTTTCATATTTCAAGAAGAAAAAAAACCAAAATCCAAGTTCCAAGCTTCATTAATTAGTGAGGTAATTATCTAAGACTCCTTATGCATAGATATAGCTATCCTATAAGTTTAAGCTTCAAATTCCTTCACAATCTCTTCCTAAAATTCATGGAAGAAGAGGATGAATAGTGTTTTTCAAGAACTTAAAATTTTGTTCTTGAGTTTTTGTTTAGATTAAGCTTGGGTAAGGACTTTCAAGGGTGATTCCAAGCTAATTAGTTACTCCTACTCACAAGGAAGGTATAATCTCTTAACCTAGCTTTGTTATTGAATATTAAGAGCTTATTATGAGTAGTATAGTTATGAGAAGCATGGTGTTTGAATATGTAGAGATTAGTTGGTTTTGTGATGTTTTTGGAGTTGTAAATCTTGGTTATTAGTTAAGGAACTTAAGAATAGTTTTAGTTCATGTTTGAGATTAATATAAATTGGAAACCTTGAGGTGTTGGGGCTCTTGTAGTGATGTATGGATGGATTTTGGTTGTATGGTTGAATTGTGGTTGGTTTGTGGTTGATTTGGAGTAGAATATAAATTGGTAATCGCGTAAACATAGCCGTCGTAATGTCCGATTTACTTTAGACTATTTTTGTTCTTAACATCAGGACCCGAGAACTCACTGTTAGGTTTTGACCATTGCCATGATTAGATAGTTCATGTTACGAACTTCGTTTTGATATGTGGTTCGTTTGAATCCGATATACGGTTTAGGAGAAACGACCATTTTAAGTAACGGCGTTTCACGAACGAACCATTACCACTCGCCTTACTTTGAAACATAGGTTAAAGACCTTAAATGACTAATTGGAGTATGAAACATTTATGTGAAGTGTATTTTGCAGTTGGTAAGGCACTCACGAAAGAATCGCCTTAAAACCCTTAATGGTTAATTTATTAAAAATGGTGGAGCCGACGGTACTCGAGCAACTTAAGTGAATCGTTAAGCGCAAAAGCGAATGTTAGGGTCTAATTGGTTAAAGTATAGATTCATAAGCGACTTTGGTTTAATTCAAACTTATATGTTGTTTATAGGTTACCAGACTCGTCCCAAGCCATTTATCACCCCCAGTCGCTCAGGCAAGTTTTCTACCCATTATACTGTTGTTGTGATGTATACATATGTATATGCATTATCTTGTGATAGATGCATGGTGGTTAATTAGCAAATCTTGCGATATATTGGAGCATGTGATATGGTATATATGCATGTCTGTTTCGTAATCTTGATATATATCTGTTGATTCAAATGCTTATTAGTTGCATAATACCTATGCTAGAGATAAGCAGTAATTGCGTATACCCTTAGTATAGGGGACCCAAAGGTGAACATTTTCTAAAACCGGGAGTCGATGTTCCCGAGTATATTATATATATTTATATATATATATAGATATAGTTTTCAAAACTATGAATCGAATAAGGTTTATTCGATAACTTTATTTTATTAATGAATATTATTTTGAATATTCATTTGAGGACATATGACTCCGTTTATTTTATTAATGAATATTATTTTGAATATTCATTCGAGGACATATGACTCCGTTTATTTTATTTAATGAATATTATTATTTGAATATTCATTCGAGGACTTATGACTCCGATTATTTACTAATTATTATTTTTTATTTTATTAAAGAATAAGGTGTCGATAATCAAACTCACTTTTGATTATTCAAATAAAGATAATACTTTCGTATAAGTATATCTTTGGTTATTTAAAATTCATTTCAAGTATAAGTTTTAAAACTTCTACTTCAATTTTTTTTATAAAGATTATTCTTTATGGGAATATTATTTAAATAATAATATTCAGATATTTTCTAATATATTGGGACTGATTTATTTTATTAAATCAGCATCACTCCAAACATTCTTAAAAATATTTTTGAGTCTTCAAAATGATTTTAAAGGTTAGGGCGGATCCCAAAACTCATTTTTATATTTAAGATCCTCCTTTCGAAGGGGATTTAAATACTCGTTCAAAACCTGAGAGATCCGGCTCTGTGGTGTATTTTATATTCGCAACAAGGTTGCTATTCTGATAAAAGAGTTTTTGATTACTTACCCAACACTCGGGAAGTAAAGTTCTTGGTACAAGTTAATCCATTAACAGGCATCTCCTGGGAAATATCGGTGAATTTTCCTTTCCAACTAGATACGACTTCTTGGTGGAGCCGTATCAACAAGTTTCTACTTGGGGAAAATGGGGACGAGCTTTACGTTTCAGAGTCATGGATTTCATCTGAACTAGGAGTGGCGTAAGTGGTCGAGTGGCGCCGGCCCAGCCTTATTATATTGGCCCAAATGGCCCGGAAGTTCCGCTAAGACGGTCCATTCCTTAGGAGTCCAGTGTTCGGTTGACAAGTAAATCCGACAGGTTCTCCTCTACATGTAGAAAATGGTGGGGTTGCACTACTGCGACTGATCATCGTAAGTGGTCTTCCTGGCTCGACAAACTCCCGTAATGAGTTCATCATCCAGTTGGATATTTCTGCAATACTACCCGGAGCATTTCGATCGAAAGGCTATGAATGGGTGATTACCGAAGCATTGACAAGGGTCAAACAGTTAATGGTGTTTCCATTGAATGAAGTATCTCATAACTTCATTTCCTTTAAAAATTAATTCAAAGATTGAATCTATTCAAGTCTTAACTTGTGGTCTCATCTATGGGATGAACTTTTGAAACTTATTATACTTTGAACAGTGGTAGTTCAAGTAGATTTCTAAAAATGGTATAAGTATAGTAAAGTAATTGGTAAATTCATCTTCCTTTAAGCTTATATCCAGTAAGTAATTACCTTACACTTGATAAAGGATTCTAGTAAGTTATCCATTTAGATACTTGCATTATTGTTTACACTATATATTATCTTGCACGCTGTAATGCTCACTCTTGCTTCATTTCTTCATCACACAACAACAGTTAGGAAAGATGGCCAGACTCAAGCAGACCTAGCGCAAGCGCGTGGGAAGTGTCCCGCGTCTTCCCGTTGATGTTGTAGCTGCTATAGCTGCAGAGGTAGATCTATTGGTAGATCAGGCATTCTACTTTTGGGAACCAAATATTGTATAATTATAACTTGTGGCAAATAATGGCAATTAACTGTAAACTTATCAAGTAATCATTTTGGGTTGTAATAACTTTTAAATTGTGGATTCAAGGACTTGTACTTATTTCAATTTCATCTCTGAGACTATAACGGGTTGTGGTGTGTGTTAGTGTGGGGTCACAGCATGAGGTTATTTATTATTAATTAAGTTAAGTGATATTGTGGAAAAAAAGACCGTGACGACCCGGATCCCCGACCCCGGATCTGGGGGTGTTACAGAAATGGTATCAGAGCTAAGCGTTATAAACCTCAGAGATGATGCGACGATATAATAATCAACTCATAAAGATAATAAGAACTCTTGCCCAGTTCATAGTCGGACTACTTAAAGTAGTACTGCCAGTTAAAACCCTTACGGGAATCCTTATAAGTATCATGATAGTAACTTAGCTCGTTTAATGTGTAGACACATGAGATAGAGGACCCTGAGATGTTCGAGTGTGAGCATGATGAGGCACTGCTAGATGCCGAGGATCAGGAGGAGCCTGAGATGGAGGAGGATGAGGAGGACCCCTCAGAGGAGTTAGAGACAGAGGTTGTTGCTATTTCAGATGAGGAGGACCCGGATGAGGTCCCAGTAGCTGAGGAGCATGTCGGAGCTATAGTGGAGTATACTGGTACCCCTTTACCCTCACTCCCGGGGGTCAGAGCTCCTACCCCTCCACCCTATCTTGGAGCCCCTATGATGACAGCTCAGAGACCCATACTCCCGAGCCTAGGCAGACCGAGGAGGTACCCCCAGCTGCTCCGGATTCACCACCTCTCGACCCTGCCCATAGGCAGTCTTTGTTAGCTCACGGCTATGTTTAGGATGTACTGAGGACCCGAGTGGCTGTTGCTGAGGCCCGGCTGGATGAGGTCAGGAGGGAGTTGGATGCAGAGAGGGCGGGTAGGCGTGCCCGAGCTTATGAGACTAGGGCTACTATACCCTGATCCTTGAGGAGGGAGCTGACGGGGATAGAGCTCACGTCCCGAGCGAGACTCCGATCGCTCCAGGGGGACAGGCATGGTAGGATCTCCAGGCGGCAGGCCGACTATATCTTCCGTCGTGCGATGGAAAGGGTATGGGAGCTGACCCGCTCCGGTGTGTGATTCAGGACCGATGATGGGATAGTATAGTTGTCTAGTTAGTCGAGGCCATAGTAAGAGCCAATTTTCTGGGATAGTTGACTTGTATATAGCATCCCTTTTTCTGACTAGACAGATAGACTCTTGTGTATCACTTTTGGGCAGATGGCTGTAACACTGTTGTACTTTTGACCAGATCAAACTATGTATTTCTCGTATTATGTATATATTTGTTTCCTTTCAGTTCAGTTCTTTAGTGACGAGATCACTATTTTATCATTATTATTACTGTACTTCTTATTAGAACTGTCATAAAATAATAGAATTGTGAGATACATTCTCCCCATTATAGAACTGTGCAAGACACAATTTTGTGTATGATTGTGACCTAACGTTGAATTTCCCAAAAAAAATTATCAGTATCATTCCGCCAAGAAAGATTGGAACTAGGGCGAACCCTGGATCTGAGGACCAGGAAAGCCATAACCAGGACGATAGGAACCAAGAACACAGTGAAGAGGAAGATGAGGATTATGCTGAACAGGATGACTCCCTGTATGAAGAGGAGGAGGAAACATATGATGCTGAGGGATTTGAGATAGAGGCTGAAGAAGGAGAAACTGAGGTTGAGCAACCAGTACCAAACCCAGGCATGGATCCCATGGGACAGTTCATGCAACTACTAAGGCAGAACTTGGAACGTCAACCCAACCCACCCCCTCAAGAAAATAACAATGCTGTGGCAAACTCCTTCAGGGCTTTCAAGTCCCTTAAGCCCCCTGAGTTCCATGGATCAGCTGACCCAGTTGAGGCAAGGGCATGGTTAAAGGAAATGGAGAAATCCTTTGAGATTCTAAGTACCGATGAGGCACAGAAGACTGTATTTGCTACCTACCTTCTGAAAGGAGAGGCTAACTACTGGTGGGAGGCCAAGAAAAATATGGAGACAAATGCTATTATAACCTAGGAGAGATTCAGTCAGTTGTTTCTGGGAAAATATTTCCCGAGGTTTATGGAAAACCAGATGGAGCTCAAGTTCTTGGAGCTAAAGCAGAATAACTTATCTGTAGCAGAGTACGAAGCGAAATTTACTGAGTTATCAAGGTTTGTGCCGGAGTTTGTGAGCACCGAGGAAAAGAAAGCTAGGAGGTTTCAGTAGGGACTGGAACCGTGGATTCAGAATAGGGTGGCAATCCTTGAGCTTACTGATTATGCCACTCTGGTGCAAAAGGCAACAATTGTGGAAGCCGGAAGTGAACAGATGCAGAAGGAAAGAGAGAAGAAGGGAATAAAGAGGAAAAGTATGAGCATGGGTGGAGGTTCCGCAGGAAGGAGCTTCCCAACTAGATTTAATCGAGGACAGTGTCCCTACCGGGAAAGAACACTAGGTTTAAGCGGCCAATGAGTGTGAATGTGAGCCAGAGCGGCCAGAAGTCAAGAATGTCCTATTCCAACCAGTCTCGACCCCCATTGCCAGCCTGTAACACTTATGGAAAGATGCATTCTGGGGAGTGTAAGGGAAAGCCAGTAACCTACTTTAAGTGTGGACAAGTGGGCCACTATTCCCACAAATGCCTTTCATCAGCCCCTGCCGTCATTCCAACCACCACTTGTCATCAGTATGGACGCCCAGGTCATTGGAAGAGGGAATGCCCAATGAACAAACCAGCAGCTTCAGGAGCAAGCAGAGCTGCTTCTAATAAGCCACCGACTGGGAGGACTTTCAACATGACAGTCCAGGATGCTATGAAAGACTCAGATATGATAGCAGGTACCCTTTCTCTAAATTCAGTCAGTGTAAATGTTTTATTTGATTTGGGAGCAACTAAATCTTTTATATTAAAGGACTTTACGCGTAAATTAAGACTTAAGGCTGAACCCTTGATAGAACCCTTACAAGTAGAAATAGCCAATCATGAAGTTATTCTTGTTAACCAGATTCACCCCGCCTGTGAGTTAGGCATAGGGGAACAATCTTTTAGTATTGATCTGATTCTTTTAAATTAGGGGAGTTTGATGTAATTTTGGGGATGGACTGGCTATCTAGCAATGATGCTCAGATAGACTATAAGGGGAAGAAAGTTAAGTTGAATATCCCAGGAAAGAAAGAAGTCATATTTAGAGGAAAGAGGCAGACACATAAATTTTTAACTATGGCCCAGGCCAAAAGGATGCTACGAAAAGGAAATGAGGCTTACCTAGCCTATGTGGTGGACACGCAGAAGGAGGTGCCCAACCTACAAGATATTTCGGTAGTCAACGAATTTGAAGATGTATTCCCACAAGACCTTCCAGGATTATCACCCGATGGAGTGATTGAATTTGCTATTGAGTTGGCCCCAGGGACGGCGCTAGTTTCAAAAGCACCTTACCAGTTAGCCCCGTTAGAAATGAAGGAATTAGCTACTCAATTGCAGGAACTCTTGGATAAGGGTATGATAAGACCCAGTGTGTCTCTGTAGGGAGCACCAGTGTTATTTGTTAAGAAGAAGGATGGGAGCATGAGGCTGTGCATCGACTACCGAGAGTTGAACAAGCTAACCATAAAGAACAGGTACCTGTTACCTAGAATAGACGATTTGTTCGACCAGCTAAAGGATGTTGTTTATTTTTCCAAGATTGACCAGAGAACTGGATATCACCAGCTAAAGAATAAACCCGAAGATATTCCCAAGACCGCGTTCCGTACCAGGTATGGGCACTATGAGTTCTTGGTAATGTCCTTTGGATTAACCAATGCCCCAGTAGCTTTCATGGATTTAATGAACAGAGTATTTAAGAAGTACTTGGAAAAGTGTGTGATAATTTTTATCGATGATATTTTAATCTACTCAAGGACTGAGGCAGAACATGCAGAGCATTTGAGGATAGCTCTAGGAATACTCAGAGAGGAACAGTTATATGCCAAATTCTCGAAGTGTGAATTCTGGCGGAATGAAGTACAGTTTTTAGGACATGTGATCAATAAAGAAGGAGTATTGGTCGACCCCTCCAAGATAGAGGCGGTCTTAAATTGGGAAAGGCCAACCACACCCACAGAGGTAAGAAGTTTCATAGGATTGGTCGGCTACTATCGTAGATTTGTACAGGACTTTGTGAAGATCGCAGCCCCTTTGACACGACTTACTCATAAGACAGAGAAGTTTGAATGGACGGAAAAATGCGAGAACAGTTTTCAGGAATTAAAGAAAAGGTTGGTAACGGCCCCGGTGTTGGCATTGCCAGACGGAAAAGGAGATTTTGTGATATATAGTGACGCGTCGCACAAAGGATTAGGGTGTGTGCTTATGCAGCACGGTAAGGTGATTGCGTATGCGTCGAGATAATTGAAGGAATACGAGATTAGATATCCTACTCATGACCTTGAGCTCGCGACAATAGTTTTTGCCTTAAAAATTTGGAGGCACTACTTGTATGGAGAGAAGTGCGAGATTTTCACAGACCATAAGAGCCTCAAGTACATATTTACGCAGAAAGAGCTCAACATGCGCCGGAGGAGATGATTAGAGCTAATCAAGGACTATGATTGTGAGATTCTCTATCATCCGGGGAAAGCCAATGTGGTGGCTGATGCCCTTAGTAGAAAGGAAAGACTCAGAATGATAATGACTTCGGAAGAATTGATAAAGGATTTCGAGAGAATGGAAATAGAAGTAAAGGTAACCGGAACCGGAACTGAAAAACTGTTTGAGATCTCGATGCAACCAGAGTTATTGGAAAAGATTAGATTTTGCCAAGAGAAAGTAATGAATGAAGGCAGAGAGTCAATGACTGGAGAAGAGATCCATACTGAGAAAGATAATAAAGGGATAATGAGGTACTCCTACCGGATTTGGGTTCCGAACGTTCAAGAGCTTAAAGACGAGATTTTGGATGACAGCCATAGTTCAAGGTATTCCATTCACCCGGGAAGCACCAAGATGTATAGGGATTTGAAGGAGTATTACTGGTGGCCCAACATGAAGAGGGACGTAGCAGAATGGGTAAGCAAATGCTTAACTTTCCAAAGAGTAAGGGCAAAGCACCAGAGACCCAGTGGACTTTTATGACCCCTGGAGATTCCCGAATGTAAATGGGAATAGATAGCCATGGATTTTGTTGTCGGTTTACCAAGGACGAAAGCCAACCATGATGCCATATGGGTGATTATAGACCGACTGACAAAGTCAGCCCATTTCATTCCTATCAATGAGAGATACACAGTCGATAGACTGGTGGACATTTACCTTAAGGAAATAGTTACGCGACATGGAGTCCTAGCATCCATTATCTCAGACCGAGGCCCAGGTTCAACTCCAGATTTTGGAGGAGCTTTCAAGAATGTGCGGGGACCAAGTTAAATATGAGTACCACTTACCATCCCCAGATGGATGGGCAGAGTGAAAGGACCATCCAGACACTAGAGGATATGTTGAGTGTAACACCCCCAAATCCGGGGTCGGGGATTCGGGTTGTCACGAGTTCCATTTCCTTTATCAATACTTAATCTTAACAGTCAACCAACTACTGAGTACTGTGACCCCACAATACACACACACACCACAAGTTATAGTCTCAGAGATGAATATCAAAAATAACACAAGTCATTTTATTCCACAATTATAAACCGTTACACCTTAAAAGGGTTTCTGAATAAATTTACATTTCTTTGCCATTATTACAATTCATAAAGATACATAAGTCTGGTACATCAAAAGTTGAAAGCCTAGCCTATTGGTAGTTCCTACCTCAGCTACAGCGACATCAACGCCTATAGAAAACTGCGGAACGTTTCCTATCCGCTCGCAAATTGGGAGCTTGGTCCTGTTCATCTTGTCTGTCTGTTGTTGTGTGATGAAAGAAGAAAGAAAGGGTGAGCAACAAGCCCACCGAAATAATATGTATAATAATTAACAATATATGAGCATTCTCATAGTACTCATGAAAGTCTTGGTCAAGAAGAAATGAACCAAGTTGATATCTTAACGCGACCAAGTCGCAAAATATTCAGTATATATATACCTATATACTTTTCACAATCTTTGAAATCCTCTGACATGTATAATATACACAGAGTTCCAGTTTATAAATGTATAAAAATATTGTTGCAAGGTGATCTCATATATCTAACCTTGTCTCAACGTTTTTCTGAAAATTTTTGACATGCACAAGATAATCATTTACTAGATATAAGTTTAAAAGATGAAGTTACAAGATACTCCAATATACTTATATCTTTTCTGAATACTACTTGAACTACCACCGTTCAATGTATAAATAGTTCATCCCATAGATTAAGCTACAAGACAAAACTTGTATAGAATCAATCTTTGAAATATCATCAAAATGAAATGAAGTTACGAGATACTTCATTTGACGAAAACATCATTTTGAAAACTCGACCCTGCCAACACTCAACAATCGCCCAGCCGTAGCCTTTCTATCGAAGTGCTCTGGGTAGTGTTGCAGAAATATCCAATTGGATGATGAACTCATTACGGGAGTTTGCCGCGCCAGGAAGACCACTCACGATGATCAGTCGCAGTAGTGCAACCCCACCATTTTCTACATGTAGAGGAGAACCTGTCGGATTTATTTGTCAACCAAACACTGGACTCCTAAGGAATGGACCGTCTTAACGGAACTTCCAGGCCATTTGGGCCAATATAATAAGGTTGGGCCGGCGCCACTCGACCACTTACGCCACTCCTAGTTCAGATGAAATCCATGACTCTGAAACGTAAAGCTTGTCCCCCCTTTCCCCAAGTAGAAACTTGTTGATACGGCTCCACCAAGAAGTCGTATCTAGTTGGAAAGGAAAACTCACCGATATTTCCCATGCGGTGTCTGTTAATGGATTAACTTGTTCTAAGAATTTTACTTCCCGAGTGTTGGGTAAGTAATCAAAAACTCTTTTATCAAAATAACAACCTTGTTGCGAATATAAAATACACCACAGAGCCGGATCCCTCAGGTTTTGAGCGAGTATTTAAATCCCCTTCGAAAGGAAGATCATTTTGAAGACTCGAAAACATTTTTAAGAATGTTTGGAGTAATGCTGATTTAGTAAAATAAATCAGTCCCGATATATTAGAAAATATCTGAATATTATTATTTAAATAATATTCCCATAAGGGTGATCCTTATAAAAATAATCGAGGTAGGAGTTTTAAAACTCATAATTGAAATGAATATTAAATAACCAAAGATATACTTATACGAAAGTAGGATCTTTATTTGAATAATCAAAAGTGAGTTTGATTATCGACACATTATTCTTTAATAAAATAAAGAATAATAATTATTAAATAATCGAAGTCATAAGTCCTCGAATGAACATTCAAATAATAATATTCATTAAATAAAATAAACAGAGTCATATGTCCTCGAATGAATATTCAAAATAATATTCATTAATAAAATAGACGGAGTCATAAGCCCTCGAATGAATATTCAAAATAATATTTATTAATAAAATAAAGTTATCGAATAAACCTTATTCGATTCATAGTTTTGAAAACTATATCTATATATATATATATAAATATAAATATAATATACTCGGGAACATCGACTCCCAGTTTTAGAAAATGTTCACCTTTGGGTCCCCTATACTAAGAGTATACGCAACTACTGCTTATTTCTAGCATAGGTATTATGCAACTTATAAGCAATTGAATCAACAATATATATCAAGATTATGAAATAGACATGCATATATACCATATCAAATGCTCTAATATATCGCAAGATTTGCTAATTAACCACCATGCATCTATCACAAGATAATGCATATACATATGTATACATCACAACAACAGTATAACGGGTAGAAAACTTGCCTGAGTGTTCCCGGATAGACTTAAGCTGAGAGTGGGTTCGATAACCTATGAACAACAACATAAGTCAGAATTAAACCCCGGTCTCTTAAGAAACTAGACTTTAACCAATTGAACCCTAATGTCCCCTTATGGTCACTCCTACGCTTAACGAATCATATAAGTCGTTCGAGTACCCTCGGCTCCACCATTTTAATAAATTAACCATTAAGAATTTTAAGGCGATTCTTTCACGAGTACTCTACCAACTTCCTAATCCACTTTACATAATTGTTTCATACTCCAATTAGTCATTTTGGGCCTTAACCAAGGTCTCAAAGTAAAGTGAGGGGTAAAGGTTCGTTCGTCAAACGCCGTTACTTAAACGGTCGTTTCTCCTAAACCGTAAATCAGATCTAAGCGAACCACATACCAAAACGAAGCTTACGACATGATCTAGCTAAAAATGGAAAATTTAAAGATTGGTCAGTGAGTTATCTGGTCCGAGATTCATGTACAACAGTCTAAGGAAAACGGGCATTACGACGACTATATTTACAAGTTTTCCAAGTTTCTCACTACACCAAAACCTCACCAAACAACCCACAATTATTAACACATCAAAACCTCAACTACATAATACTATACCAGTCCTTATTCTCCATATTCTTCATCTCAACCAACCACAATCAAGTTCTATTAACTATAACAAGATTCATTCACCAAATCACTCCAATTTCAAATCAAACTACTAATAATCAAAGATCATGCTTCTCATTTTGAAAACCAACCATCAAACTCACAAATAGTAAAATTAAAGGCTATGGTTTGAAGTTTATACCTTCCTTGGTAGGTGTTAAGTTGCTAGGAAGCCTTAGGGAGCCTCCTACAAGCTTGATCTTTCCAAAGAAATCAAGAACACAAAGTTAGGCTTTGAAATTTCTAAGAGTATGATTGAAAGAACTGTAAAAATGAGGGTCTTACTATGCTTTTTTGGACGATACTTGTGAACTATAGTTGTAGGCCATCTCAATACCTTTCCAACGAGCTATAGAACACAACATTTGAGTGAGTATTGAAGGAGATATGACAATTTCAAGTTGCTGGGTTTGTTTTGGCCAAGAGCTTCTCTTCATGGGAACAAAGTCAAATTTTTAATTTTGTGTTATGATATTTTGCTTGGTTGATTTTCTTTTTGGCTTGGCAAATTTTGATCTTTTACCATGGTAACTTTTGCATGGCCAAGAATCAACCAACAACACACTTCTTTTTGTCATGCTTATGTCACCATGCTTGTGTCACCTTTTTAACACATGTCCTTTCCTTGTGGTTTGATGATGTCACAATCCTTGGCTTCTTGTACAAGCTTGTCTCTTGGTCGCTTATTTGTTTTACGGTTCACTTAACTTTCGTTCTCGTTCGTCATTTGAGGGATCATATCTGGGATCTTATTACTTGGGTTCCCCTAAACCTTTCTCAATATTTTATATTCCTTTTATGATCCTCTCTTATAATCCTTGAATTTAAATCCTTTTAATCATGTTACCTTATACTCATTTCTTTCGGTATCTGGTGGATTTTCGGAAAAAATCAAAGTGTCCGGATTCGAATTCTAACGACCCACACTCATTTACTTTATGGAATACTAATACGATCTTAGAATTTCCATAAAAGTACTCCTATATAGCGTGATCTGATAATTTTCCTTAATCAGCATCATCGGCAAAAGTTACTATTTATCCGTGTTTCAAAAATTCCAAAAATTGGGGTTATTACAGTCTCCCCTCCTTAAAAGGATTCCGTCCCGGAATCAGATAGAAAATAAATAGGGATACTTTCTTAGCATTGTACTTTCTAACTCTCAAGTCAATTTTCCCACATTGTGGTTCTATCATCAAACTCTGACTAGTTTGATAACCCTTCTCCTAATCACTTGTTCCTTTTCAATCTATAACCTTTCCCGGTTGCTCCATATAGGTTACGTCTGGTTGCATGTCTATGCGCTCATATGCCCCTATTTGTCTGGCATCCGGATTACACTTCCTTAACATTGATACGTGGAACACGTTATGAACTTGCTACAGGGTTGGGGGTAGGGCTAGCTCATATGCTAAATTCCCAATACGTCTTAATATCTCCAAGGGTCCAACAATTCGTGGGCTTAGCTTTCCTTTCTTTCCGAACCTCATCCATCCTTTCCAAGGGAATACCTATAACAGCACTAGGTCCCCTACTTCCTATTCTTTGTCCTTTTGTGTCAAATCAACATACTTCTTATGTCCATCTTGGGCTACTACCAGCCGTCCTCTGATTAGATCTATTATATCCCTGGTCATTTGGACCACTGCTGGTCCGAGCATCTTGCGCTCTGCAACTTCATCCTAGCGTAAGGGAGATCGACATTGTGTTCCCTCAAGGATCTCATAAGGCGACATCTCGATACTAACATACGATCTATTTTCGTAAGAAAACTCAATCCGTGTTAAGTGATCATTCCAAATTCTTTCAAGTCTATCACGCAGACTCTCATCATAGCTTCTTGCGCTATAGGTTTTGCTTCTCAATACCCACTCTTTTCCAGTTCGTAATCGTTACTATCTTTTGTACCTAATATTATACTGGTTACATTTTTGCTCGTTAGCGTTCTATAAGCTTTTAATAATTGCGTCAACCTTAGTATCACGAACGCGTTAGATTCGGAATACCACCGCACTGATACTACTTCCTTTCTAGCTGCTTCCATCTTTAAAAGCTTAATCCATCGTATAGAAGTAAAAGATTTTATTGAGAGATCACTATGATCATGAACACTTGTTACATCGCATAGTTAGTACAGAAGGTGGCCAGCCTTTAGTACTTGACAAGAAATTAAACAATAGATGGTATCCTACTAGGCTTCTATCACACAGATAGATAGTCATTCGGTAATACCTCCCCTTCTGGAAGGGTTGTTCTTCTCAGCTTATACAAAATGAAAAGGAGAGAAAAAAATGAATTGAAGAGAATTGTATATGAAAAAGTACTGCCACAATATCTGGCTTGGAATCTACCTCTGAACTATAGAGGTTTGTCATAGGAGAACAAGACATTTATATATATCAACATCAAGTATTATAGCTGTTAGGAATATGTGTATTAGTTTGATGATAAGTTAAACAAAACACTTAAGTAGAAATCTAGTGTTTGTAGCCTCAACGGATAAGACCATCTTGGCTATCCGTTGAAGGAGTAGCTTTACTTAGCAATAAGTTTAGTATTGTAGCACATTTCATTCTCTGGATTCAAGTTGTAATTCTTAGATGTTGTAGGAAATTATCAGTCATGTTGACTACTAGTGGATATGCAAATAGGAGGGCTAATTATAAATATTTCATGCCTTGTAATTTTGTATAAGTGAAGAAGTATCAACTGATATTGAAGACCTTCAACGGATAAGAAACAAAGCTTCAACGGATGTCTCTAATGCTTCAACGGATAATATCCATCAACGGATAAGTGCTTCAACGGATAAAGACTTCAACTGATAATGCATCAACGGATAAAGCTTCAATGGATAAAGCCTCAACGGATAAGGCATCAACGGATGAAAGCTTCAACGGATGCTTAGTTCATTAGTAGTTGATAGTGACAATTCACAAGCTGACAGAGGCACATGGGTTGACAGAGATAAACTGGAATATGGAAGCCTCTAGGAGGAATCAAGAAAATGCAGCATTTCCATTCTGATGCAAACAAGGGAGTATTCAAAGATTCACAGATTATCCTAGATTGCATTGGATAGAGAAATGAAGAAGAAACATGTGAAGAATCTTTTTAATTGTATTTTACAGTTTTGTCTTCACTTGTAAACTTGGTGATATATAAACCAAGTAGCAGCTAGTAATTAGATAAGAATTTTCCAGAGCTGTTCAGAAATATCCAGAGAGAAAATCATCTAGTTTGTACTAGGAAGCAGCTGTGATTTAATTCTTTGAATCACAGATTTTCTGAAATAACACATCTCTGGTTGAACAACAAATCCACCAGAAAAGTTTTTAAGTTCTTTGTGTTCTTTACATTTGTGTTTGAATATATATCTGTCTGTATTAGCTTCAAGCAATTCACACACTTGTTCTCAAAAACACTTAGCCTTAGAAACTGCTCAAAACTTGAAAAAGTTTTGAGATTTACATTCAACTCCCCTTCTGTAAATCTCATTATTAGTCCACTGGGAACAACAATTGGTATCAGAGCAAGCTCTTAACATTCAAAGAGTTTAAAGATCTATTCTGCTAACATCATGAGTAAGAAGGATATTGGTGTAAAGATTCCAATCCTGGAAAGAGATAACTATCATCACTGGAAAGTGAAGATGCATTTACATCTTCTCTCTCAAGATGAAAGCTACATCAACTGCATTGAAAATGGTCCTCACATCCCACACAAGGTGGCCACAGCTGCTACTGCTACAGTTGCTGTTGGACAGTCTATTCCCAAGCCAAAGGCAGAATGGACTGTTGAAGATATTGAAGAGGTCCACAAGGACAAGAAAGCCATGAACATTCTGTTTAATGGCCTGGATCAAGATATGTTTGACAATGTCATCAACAGCCAAACTGCTAAGGAAATTTGGGATACTGTGCAGCTTATCTGTGAAGGCACTGAGCAAGTTAGAGAAAACAAAATGCAGCTTCTCATTCAACAGTATGAATATTTTCACTTTGAAGAAGGAGAATCATTGAATGATACCTTCAACAGATTTCAGAAACTATTGAATAGATTAAAGCTGTATGGGATAGTGTACCAAGTCAAGGACTCCAATTTAAAATTTCTAAGGTCTCTACCAAAGGAATGGAAGCCGATGACTGTTTCTCTAAGAAATTCTCAAGATTATAAGGACTTCACACTTGAAAGATTATATGGAATTTTGAAGAAATATGAACTTGAGACGGAGCAAGATGAGCTGTTGGAAAAGGGAAAGAGAAAAGGAGGATCAGTTGCACTTGTAGCTGACAGTGAGAAGGTTGAAGCCAGGAATGAGGAAAAGACAATGCCAAGTCTCAAAATTGGCACAAGCAAATTAGAATCAAGCAAGGGTAAAGAGCAAGTAGCTGAGGATGAAGACAATTCCAGTCAGGATGACTCTGATGATATTGATGAACATCTGGCCTTTCTGTCCAGGAGGTTTGCAAAGATGAAGTTCAGGAAAAATACAAAATTCACTAAGCCAAACAAAAACATGGTGGACAAATCAAAGTTCAGATGTTACAACTGTGGCATTAGTGGACACTTTGCAAGTGAGTGTAGGTAGCCAACTTCTGATAAAAAGAAATTTGAGCAAGTTGATTACAAAAAGAAGTATTTTGATTTGCTCAAACAAAAGGAAAGAGCTTTTCTCACTCAAGATGATTGGGCAGCAGATGGGGTCAATGAAGATGATGATGTGGAATATGTCTACCTAGCCCTGATGGCTAATTCTGATGAAAATAAAACTAGTTCATCAAGCAACCAGGTAATTACTACTGATCTCTCTCAGCTTTCTAAACATGAATGCAATGAAGCCATAAATGATATGTCCAATGAATTATATCATTTGTGTGTTTCCCTTAAATCACTAGCTAAAGAAAACACTAGGATCAAAGAGAATAATGTGTTTTTAAGTGATAGGAATGCTGTGTTAGAGAATCAGGTAATTGAGCTTGAAAAGATTAAACTTAAATGCTTGACTGTTGAGAGTGAACTAGAAGAAGCTGTTAAGAAAGTAGAAATTCTTTCTAAACAGTTAGAAAGTGAGCAAGAGGTAATCAAGGCCTGGAAAACATCTAGGGATGTTAGTGTTCAAATTGCCAAGGTTCAGGGAATTGAATCATTCTGTGAGGATGCCTGGAAGAAAAATAAAAAGGAGTTAGAATTAATTGATGGATTGTCAACGGATGTGGAATCAACGGATGATGAAAGTTATCCGTTGAAGGAAGAAAAGGAGCATCCGTTGAAGGCTCATCAATTAAAATAGGCAAGTAATTTTAAAAATAAAAACCTTAATAAGAAGAATGATTCAACTCTCAAGAACTTTGTCAAAGAAGGAGCTAGCACATCCAAAGATCCCAGTAAGGTGAATATAGGACACATGACTTTAGATCAGCTGAGAAATAGGCTTAAGTTGGTTGAGGATAAGAAGGAAACTAAAAGAAAACCTAAAAGAAATGGGAAGGTAGGGATTAATAAACATAACAATTACACACCTGATAGGTATGCTTCTAGAAAATGCTGTGTGCATTGTAAAAGTGTTAATCACCTATCTGATAATTGCAAATATGTTAAAAATACTCTCATGCCTTCAAATCCCTCCATGCCTAACATGTCTATGTCACCTCTGCATGCCATGCCTGTTTAGTCTCATCAGAATCCCCATGCACATTTTGCAAACATGCCATATATTAATAATCCTTATTTTACTGCATTTAGTATGCCTCAAATGCTATACAATATGCCTATGTGGAATAACATGTTTGCACAATCTATGCCTTATCAATCAAATGTGCTAAATGATTCTGTGACTAACCCTACACTTCAACCAACCACATCTGAGATCAAGGTTGACCCAAAGTTACCCAAGTCAAAAGATGCAGGAGGAATGAAGTCTAGGAAAAAGACTAACAAGGCTGGACCCAAGGAAACTTGGGTACCAAAATCAACTTGATTGATTTTGTTGTGTGCAGGGACAAAGAAGGAATCTATGGTACTTGGACAGTGGTTGTTCAAGACACATGCACTACAAGAAAAAAGTCCATAGACATCGCTTTTTGACCGATGTCTATGTTGTTTCACAACCGATGTTGATGTCGGTGATGTCTATTCTAGACATCGGTGGATACCCGATGTCTATACTCGATTAGACATCGATTTTAGTTAAAAAACAGATGTCTATGTGTTGATTATTTACATCAAATGCTATAAATAAATTATTTAATAACTAAATTACACCTAATTAAACATGTTAAACACATCATGAGCTATGTTTTTTGTCATAAAAACATCTATAATTTTGACAGAGGTGATGTAAAATGGCATATTAAACATCTGTTTCTTTAATGAAAGGTGATGTCTAATTTAGCGTATAGACATCACTTTTTTCTAGAATGAAGTGATGTATATGTATCATTTAGACTTGAACATGTTAGTCTTTCACATCAGTTATTTGTCTGAAACTGATGTACATTGCGTTTTTTGACATCAGTTTTGTTTGGTTAAAAGTGATGTTTATAATGTCACTTGACATCAGTTTTATCTTAAACAAAGTGATTTATATGTTTCATTTAGACTTGAACCTGGATTTCTTTGACATCAGTGTTTTACCTTAAAGTGATGTACATTATCTTTTTGACATCAGCTTTTCTTATATACATGTCAAGTGCTAAACACTGCTAACACAAAAAGAAATAAACAAGATTTATGTAAGACCATGTAAATGGGTAGCCAGTATATTGAAAATTTCTTCAATCAGTAGTAATATCTCTTAAACTCTCTCTTGCATAGCAGGTTTACTATACATACACCTAAACACTAATGACCATAAAAGTAAGACATGATGTATATGAACGATTAGCTGCCTAACATTTACAGATAAAACTCAGATGCCACTGAGTCATTCTGTACTCGTCTTTCATATTATCTTCTAAAAGAGCTCCATTAACTGCTGGACAACATCTGATGAGCAAGGAAAGTAAACACTGCATGTTATTAACTTTATACAAGCAAAGTTTATCCAAAAGTATAATGATCGTAAGTTATATACCTATTTCATAGCAAGTAATGTTTAGTCTAGTAATAATAGACTCCGGATGGCGACCTCATGAGGAAGTGTTTAGGATATTGGAGACATTTGTTTGAGGAAGCTCTCCAGCCAAAAAGGAAGAGAACAAAGCAAGTGCACGAGAAGGCTGATAACTTGGAACAAAATGTCGGGATCCCCTTACAGTCACAAATGTCAAATTTTTGTATCCAACTGCATATCCTCCCACCTTGAAAAACATCATCGAAGAAATTAATGATTCGTGATTTGACAACTAGAGGAAGGGTTTTGTGTGTGCTTGCTGATAATGTAGTATTTGTACCTCAGCCTTAGTGTACCAGGGGTACCATTGTGTTTTGACTGTAGTTTGAAGATAGTCTATGGCATATCTTGTTGTTGTCACTGACACTACGCCATCCGTGTCCCCGCTGCACTGATGCCAGACACTGATGCCACTGCACATAAGATGAATTTGTTACTTCATTTGATTAACATTTAAATTATAACACCTGACAAAAAAAATCATAATATGTATGTTACAGTTATTTGTCTTTCATGGATTTTTACACAAAGCTTTATAAAAACTTCATTAACCTATTTGCAGGAAAAAACATCCATAGCAGTATATCTAATTGGGGCAAATGAGATGGATAAAAGTAATGGTTTAAAACACACAGGAACAACCTCATGAAAAGGAGGAAGTAGCCTGATGGACAAGACCTAGCACTGTGACCCATTCGTTTGATTCTCGCCTTTGAATACTTGCTAGGATTAGGAAAACACTACAGGGCCAATGAGAATAATGTATTAGGGTTCTAAACTTGGTCCAAAGTCATGTGTACTAATCTTGTAAGAATTGAAATGAAAAACTGCTTTGTAGTATGGTGTTTTTGGCTCTAATTATCAACCACCAGCACATTGAAACTCTATAGAGGCTTTCTGTATCATTAATAGTGAATTAAAAACTGATTTTTGGAACACAATATAAGTGGTCTTATATGACAAAAGACAGTAGTGCACCTGCTCCGATGTAGCATAAGTTCCATACTGAATCTTTGTGCGAAGCATAGCCTTTAAAGAAGCAAAGAGATATTGAACCTGAGGGAAACCCAAAGAACTTAACATTAGTTTCCCAGTTTGTTACTTTTACATACTAGATATAATTAAACCAGGAACAATATATAAGAAAACAAGGATCACTTAATACATCAAACACATAGAGAATCATACCTTCTCAACGATAGATATGAGCTTAAAAGTCAAGTACAGCCCCGCAATTAGAGATGAAAAGAGGCTTCCATATTCATTGTTCGAAAAGAAACGATACCAAACTGGAGCCGGAAGGAAAGCACGGTATAGCAGTACAACATACTCGACTAAAGTTAACATTTTTTCCCTTGAAAAACATTTACAGTTAGAAAAGAAATATAATCTACAAAGAGTTAATATCTTGTATGAAGTTCTTTCACAATTTTTTTTATTATGTGGTGATACTAACATAAATATTTTTAGGTCCTTTGTTTTTAGTGTACATTGGCTCACCTGCTTACGGTACATTCTACCCCTGCTATTTTTGTAGTACATGAATATACTACACTTAAGAATCATTGATGCCTGACGAACCAATGCATCTGAAACAAAATAGATTATCATAATACATGGAGTGGCAAATAATAAGGTTACTCATATCAACATACACAACGCGTTCTTTCTCCTGTCAGCTGGAGAAAACAAAAGAATTTAAAAAGAATGTGTAGTAAGCATAATATAGTTCTACTTCTATACACTGTTTAAGAGATATTAAGAAATTTCCATGATTTTGTTAACATGTCTCAGATGTGTAAATTCAGTAGACAAAAACGCAAACAATAGAAATACAAGTTTTACACATTTCAAACAGCTCAGATTACTCTATTTTGATTAGATAGCACAATATGCAGTATAAAATTAGGTTTTCTTCAAATGTAATATATACTATAGAAAAGATACCAACTGCTTGCGGAAAATGGAATGGAAAAAGGCTAAAAACATATGAAGGGGAAGAGAAGTATGGATAAGGTAGGTTGAAGGGTATAATGGATTGCAAAATTCTTGTTCACCTATATAGCCAGACACAGATGCCACTGTTCCTTGATAACTGGCAAGACTGTTATTGGGGCTTCCGTATAATCAATTACACCACTACAGATAACAACATTATATAATTAGTCAGAGTACCAATTGTAAGTCAAATAATTTTAAGATTAGATGATAAGCTGTGATTTAACAATCTACTAGATATGTGTACCTGCAAGATTCCATGTCTTTGGAGGAATAGTGACATGAGGGCATCCATCTCTTGTAATGAACGGGTACACCAACAAGCTCTTCTATTCTTTCCACGTAGTCACGTGCAGCCTTTGGCAGATCAGAGTAGTTTCTGATGGAAGAAATATCAGATTGCCAGCCAGGCATTTTTTCATATTCAACCTGAGGACAAAAGTATAAATAAACAATCAACAAAAATACAAGTCTTTCAGCATAGTGATACACCAGGAGCTGTAGCTTCAGCATGATAGACTATGCAAGTAGGATGGAACAAGTACAGCTTAGTCAGGCAAAATACAGTCATATCGGGCTTCATTACAAAAAAGAGATACACTATCAAGATGACTCATTCGGTTTGATATAGGAAATAATTAGTTTTGGTAACAGGGAATCCTTCATGAATATAAGGTATTGAAATGTAAAACAAGATGGATCAATCGGGCTGTATATTGCAAAGAGCTTTAAAGCAGTAAATTTTAATATGTTCAGTTGGAAAAATGGAAATAGATAGCACATAAGATGAATTTGTTACTTCATTTGATTAACATTTAAATCATAACACCTGACAAAAAAAAATCATAATATGTATGTTACAGTTATTTGTCTTTCATGGATTTTTACAACTTGTTCCTTCTCACGTGTTTGCTCATTCCACTCACCTTCACAAATCTTTCATCATCTTTTCCCAATAATCTATCAGATCTACTACTATAGTCTCTATCTCCCTCCCTTCTATTTTTTACTTTCCTTCAGACGTGATACTGTCAGTATCAATCTTAGAGTAGTAAGGCACATGCAATAGATAGTAAAGCATGTGACCAGTAGTAATCTATTGTTCCTTTAAATTGAGTTTCCTCGTCTATGTATGCATTACCAATCTGCAAATTAAGGTACTCCATGTCAGTTATCATTGTTCATGTTTTATACGTGCTACCATGAAATGATTTCTACAGGTTCCATTTCCATTTAGGCCATGAGATATATGCTCCTTCACTACTAAAACCCACCTGCAGACTGTAACTAAAATCACTACAGTTCTGGAATATAACAAGAAAAATAAAATCCACTAATCAGACCATAATATCAAAAACATCAAGCAAAATAACATCATTTCTTACATGCCTAAAATACTACATTCCAAATACAAAATATAAAACCTCTACAATTCCGCAACATAGCTATAAAAATCATCAAACCAAATTAACCACCCGATAAATACCAAATCAAACATAACATCAGTCATCAAGCAAAATGGCTTCAGGATATTTAAGTAAAATGTGATTTCTTCTCAACACCGAGAATGATAGTATCACTACCTCTAACATCGACGGAGGCGTTACCTTTACGGACATCTTCGATAGCGTATTTCACTTGAAGTAGATGACCCTCCGGTGAGAACACGTTCATTGCTCTGTCATATCGAGCCATCTCTCCTTTATTAATTCTAACAAATCAAAGTAAAAAAACATAAAACTAAGTATGACATTAAACGGACCTAGATCGCAAAGAATTTCATATTTAGCTTTTGTGTGGTAGAAAGAATATCCAGAACTTGAAGCCACGTATCATGATTGATTTGCAATTCCTGTATAAAACAAATTCAAAATAATTAGTAACACCATACAGTACTTCAATTTGGATTTTTATTGTAAAAAATCCCCAATTCTAAAAACTAGGGTTTCGATTTAAAGGATTTGATTAAAAAAACTAGGGTTTCGATTTAAAAACCAGGGTTTCGATTAATGCAAAGAAGACCAATTAATTTACTTTATAATATGAAAACGAAAAGAGAAATAAACCTAATTGAAAGAGAGAGAGAGCTGATGAGCGAAGAGAGTAGAGAAAGCTGAGAGAAAAAGAGAGCATAGCAGATGTGGTGAGAGGTGGTGAGTAGCAGTGAGTGAGTGATGAGAAGGGTGTGTTCTTGTCGGAGAGAGAGCTGTGAGAGAGAGCTGTGAGAGACAGAGAGAGCTGTGAGAGAGATGTGAGAGGGAGTGAGAATGAGAGAGTTTTTAGTTTTTATTTAATTTGAGAGGGGGAAACCTAAAATTGTCAAGGAGGGAATAAAATTTTGTTAAGGGGGAAAAGAATTGAGGAGGCCCGCGCGTTCCATATTAAAAAACTCAACTTAAGACATCGGTTTTCAAATAGACGGTGTCTTAAAAATAGAAAGACATCGAATAAATACGGGGTGATGTCAATTATGTTTGAGACATCAGTGGCATCAGTGACCGATGTCTAATGTGTGATGTCTATTAACATTTTCTTGTAGTGATGACAGGAGATTTCACCCTGCTCACAGAGTTTAAGGAGAGAGCTGGCCCCTAGCATAACCTTTGGAGATGACAGCAAAGGATTCACTATGGGATATGGCTTGATTTCAAAAGGAAATGTCATCATTGATGAAGTTGCATTGGTTGATGGTCTCAAACACAACTTATTGAGCATCAGTCAACTATGTGACAGAGGGAATACTGTTTCCTTCAATTCTGAAGCCTGTATTGTCACAAGTAAAAAGGACAATAAAGTGGTTCTAACTGGAGTTAGAAAAGGGAATGTGTACTTAGCTGACTTCAACTCTACAGATGCAGAATCCATTACTTGTCTTTTCAGCAAAGCAAGTGCAGTTGAAAGTTGGCTATGGCACAAGAAGCTGTCCCATTTGAATTTCAAGATAATGAATGATCTAGTCAAAAAGGACTTAGTTAGAGGAATGCCTCTAGTGGAATTCACAAGGGATGGACTGTGTGATGCTTGTCAGAAAGGGAAAGCAAAAGAAAGTATCATTCAGTAAGAAGCTTGAATCTGCAATTGATGAACCATTACAACTGCTACACATGGATCTTTTTGGACCAGTCAATGTATTGTCAATTTCAAGGAAAAGATATTGCCTAGTGATTGTTGATGATTTCTCTAAGTTTTCATGGGTCTATTTTCTTGGATCAAAGGATGAAGCTAGTGAAATCATTATCAATCATATCAAGACAAGTCAACAAATCATCCTGATTTTCAAAGTAAGGAACATTAGGAGTGACAATGGAACTGAGTTCAAGAATTCAACCATGAAGTTGTTCTGTGAAGAAAATGGTATCATGCATGAGTTCTCAGCTCCAAGGACCCCACAACAAAAATGGTGTGGTGGAAAGGAAAGAACAGATCACTAATTGAAGCTGCAAGGACAATGCTTGAAGAGTCAAAACTCCCAACTTACTTTTGGGCTGAGGCTGTTAAACTGTGCATGTTACACTCAGATATTTCTCTAATCAATCAGGCAAAAGGGCATGACTCCCTATCAATTATTCAAGAGAAGAAAACCAACTTTAAACTTTCTGCATGTCTTTGGTTGCAAATGTTACATCTTAAGGAAATCAATCTGATCACAAAGGAAAGTTTGATGCAAAGGTTGATGAAAGGAATATTTGTTTGGTTATTCTGCTGGAAAATCATACAGGGTCTACAATCTAAGAAACAACATTGTCATGGAATCTTGCATGTTGTGTTTGATGATAAAAAGATTGATGGACTAACAGATGAGGGACATCGTGAAGGACTCAAATTTGACAACATTGAGATATATTGTGATGATAGTGAAGATGAGAATGATGAAGAAGGCATCTCAAGAAGAATTCAGAATCTGCCTTTGGATAATGCACAGAATGCTGCATCCGTTGAAAGTCATAATTCAGCTTCCGTTGATAGAAGCAATGCAGCATCGTTGAAAGACAAGTGCATCATCCGTTGAGTTCATAATGAAGCCATCGTTGATCACAGTCTGTCAATGGATATCCCATTCACTTCATCAGTTGATAGAGCTCCCAATTCCTTTCAAAGGATTAGAAAACTCAGGGGGAGTTTCAACCAATGAACATTCTATCTCACATCATGACAATACTGAGGCAACCTCATCTAGAGCTAATCTACCACTCAAAGAAAATGGACCAAGAATCACCCTTTGAACTGATCATTGGTGATGCTTCATCTAAAGTGCAAACTAGAAGGGCTACTCAAGATGAATGTCTGTATAGTAGCTTTTTATCACAGGAGGAACCTAAGAGAGTGGAAGAAGCTCTATTGGATCCCGATTGGATTTTAGCAAGCAGAGGAGCTAAACCAAATTTGAAAGGAACAAAGTATGGAAGCTGGTACCCAAGCCAAAAAGAACAAGAGTTCTATTGACACAAAATGGGTATTCAGAAACAAGATTGGATGAAAATGGCATTGTCATAAGGAATAAAGCCAGATTGGTTGCTAAAGGCTATTCTCACAAGAAGGACTAGATTTTGTTGAAACATTTGCTCCAGTTTGCCAGACTTGAGGCCATCAGAATCTTTCTAGCCTATTCAGCTCATGTCAATTTCAAAGTCTATCAAATGGAGTAAAGAGTGCATTTCTAAATGGGGATTGGAGGAAGAAGTTTATGTAAGCCAACCTCCAGGATTTGAAGATCCAACTTTCAGACTATGTGTATTATCTGTTGAAAGCACTCTATGGACTAAAGCAAGCACCTAGAGCCTGGTATGAGACTTTGTCAAAATTCCTTCTAGATAATCACTGCACAAGAGGTACTGTTAACAAAACTCTCTTCTTTAGAAATGTTAATGGCTCTAAAATACTTATTCAAATTTATGTAGATGATATAATATTTGGATATACTGATGATAAGCTTTGTAAAAAGTTTGCTAAGTTAATGCAAAGTAAATATGAAATGAGCATGATGGGAGAGCTAACTTAATTTCTTGGTTTAAAAGTTAAACAAGTTAGTGATGGAATTTTCATTAGTCAAACTAAATATATTTATGATCTTTAAAGAAGTTTGACTTAATGGATTGTTCATCTGCAAAAACTCCCATGGCCACTTGCCACCAAGCTTGAATTAAACAAGGCTGAAAAAGTCTGTGGATATCTCAAATTATAGAGGCATGGTTGGCTCACTTTATATTTAACTGCTAGTAGACCTGATATAATGTTTTCTACATGTCTCTGTGCTAGATTTCACAGCTGACCCCTAAAGAATCTCACTTAGTGGCATTAAAAGAATCTTCAGATATCTCAAAGGGACTCCAAATCTAGGAATTTGGTACCCTAGAGAGTCTGGTTTTTGATCTAATTGGCTACTAGATGCAGATTATGCAGGCCTGTAAAATAGACAGGAAAAGCACAACTGGCACCTGTCATTTAGGGAACAAGCTTGTATCATGGTTCAGCAAGAAGCAAAATTATGTTTCTACATCAACACGTAAAGCTGAGTACATTGCTGTGGTAGTTGCCTGTGCACAGATACTATGGATGAGCAATCAACTATTTGACTATGTGTTGCTCGTTGACAAATTCCAATATTCTGTGACAACACAAGTGTCATTTCCATTACGGAAAATCCAGTGAGCACTCAAGAACCAAGCACTATTGACATCAAGTACCATTTCATTAGGGAACCTGTGATGAAAGGTACATTGGAACTTCATTTTGTTCCAAGTGAAAAGCAGATTTGCAGACATATTTACCAAGCCACTTGATGAATCAACATTCACAAGATTAGTAAGTGAGCTAGGTAGCTCTACTTATTCATAATTTATGTTCTCTATATAATCTGTCTTGCAACCTGAAAATACAATTTGCTGCAAGAACAAAGTTGGCTTTAAGTAAGACTTGTCCCTATCAACGGATTATTCGCTATCCGTTGAAATCCAAAATTGTTCTATCAAACGGATGTTCATATCCGTTGAAAGAGAAATACATTTCTGTAATTTATCCTTCAACGGATAAATGGTGTTGATCATCAACGGATAAACTATTTACCTTATCCGTTGAAGTGTCACATCAGTTACTATAACGTGGATTCCCAGTCGTTGATTCTTTTACTCACCGTTGATACAGATATACACTGTTGTATGTATTTGTGTTAAAGGCAGTTTTCAGAATTTCTACAGTTTTCTTTCACTCTTAAACGGCTGTAATTTATTTAAAAGTATCATTTAATCATTTTCTTTTCAATTTTAATTCAAGAAAGTATAAAAGCCCATTGAACTCTTATTTTCACTTTACGCTTTCTTGCAATTCTTATTCTCCTTCTCTCCCAAAATTCTCAAGTTTTTCTCTGCAACCTCTACTCACAACAATGGCACCAGTAGTCAAAATTATGTCTCAAACAGGATTTGTTTATGAAAAGAATAATTTCGTAGCCTTGGTTGAAAAGAATGAAGCCCATTCTGATTATCACAAGATGATGGACTTCATCAAAAACTGCAAACTGAGCTATGCAATGCTGGAAGCCCCAACCATCTACTGTGAGGTGATTGAGGAGATTTGGACAACTGCAGAGTTCAACTCCACAGATATGACTATTGCCTTCTCTCTCAAAGGTAAGGATTATTGCATTAACTGTGATGATATACAGTCTTGCTTTAAGTTGCCTGAGAATAATGCCATAACACCACACACTGATAAAGATGTATCTGCTATGTTAGATTCCATAGGCTATGCTTTTGATTCTGCTAGTTTAGGTAGCATTAGAAGGAAAGGCCTTAGGAAAGAATTTTTCTTGGAGATGCCTTATTAAGGTTTTCTCTGGGAAGATTAGCAATTTTGATGCCATAACTTCATCTCTTGTTAATATGCTTATATGCTAGTTTCTGATAGGTACTTTAATTTTAGCAACTGTGTCATGCTAGAATTAGGTTCCAGATTAGGTAACAAAGCTAATAGACCACATAACATCTACTATGCTAGATTTTTATGTTATTGGCTAACCATGTTGCTGAAGGATTGGTTATATCAAATGAGAATAATAAACTCAAATGCTGGGCACAAGAGAAAAGGGTCCTTGCAGACCTTTTGAGAATGAACCTCAACAGCCAGGTGCCATTGGTATATTTGCCAATCATGAATGCACCACAGGTAAGTGAGGTAAACACTTCTATAACTCCTACTATTTCCAACCCCATGTTTCTTTGCCTTCTAGTGTGGCCATGGAATCTGTGTCTTTGTCCAAACAGGTTCCTACCAAAGCCACCAAAACTAAAGTTTCAAAACTCAAGTCAAAGAAAACTACCTCTGTTGTTTCTCAAAAGACAACAGTTGTAACAACTACCAAAACCCTGAAGGGAGTGAACAGGGTGTAGTGGTGAGGGGAGGGGTGAACATCAAGAAACCCCCCAGGATAAGGTGGGAGAGGTGAGTGGTACCCAAGCCAGCCAAGCCACAGTCTCTCAAAAGACTGTGGTGGTTCAAAAGGAGTCTAACACATCCCTAGTTGCATCCTCCCAAAAGGGTGCAACTATTGAAAATAGTCCCCAACCAGGGACACAGACCAAAAGAGGGAGGGACACTGAAGCCACACATTCACCAATTAAAGCCTTTTCAAGGAAGAAGAAGGCCAAGACCCTAGTTTCCACACAAGGGGCACACACACACAGATACATCCACCTGTATGTGCCTTCACAAATTCAGCTTGATGTGATTCCAGCAAATGTGGAGTCACAGCCCCATTCTCTCATAATAGAAACACACCAATCATCAAACTCTCATCACCCTCTCTGGATGTGGATATGATATTCACATCAATTCCTGATTCTCCCTCATTAAAACTCAGGGAGGAGCCCCACTAAAACCTGATGATCATCATCTTTTAGATGATTTGTTGGATCATCAGCCAATTCTTTCAGATGTAGTTGAAGAATCTGTGTCACCACACTTAAAATCAATTCACACAGATTCAACAATTATGTCACTTTCTATATCTACATCTTTTCCTTCTTCAACGGATATCTCTCATCCGTTGACAAGTGGTTGTTCTTCAACGGATAAGCTTAACAGCAGTTATCCGTTGATACCATCAGTTTCCACTTCAACGGATACTCCCTATCCGTTGATGGTCTCTACACATAACAGAAACAATTCCAACTGTAGAGGACATGGCTACTGTACAATCACTTTTAGGTTTGAGGGAAGGGAGTGATCTTTTGAGTGAGAGGCTGGGTTGCTCCCAGGCAAAAGGAGAGGTTGAGAGTCACCATATGCATGCTATTTCTTCCAGCATGGCAAAAGTGAGTGAGGGAGTGCCACCTTAGAAGGTGAGGGTGAGGGTGTGAGGGTGTGTGTGAGCCAGGGGGAGCCCCTGATGCAAGAAAATAGAAAAAGAGAGAAAGGCAGGTACAGAAGCTATAAGGGTGGATCCAGCCATTGCTAGTGAGTCAATGAAAGTGGATGATGCAGAAAAGGAAAGACAATTTCAGCAACATTAAAGCTGAATTGATAACATTTCCTTGGATGCTGACACTTTTACTCATCCTGTTTCAGCCTATCAATTATTGGCTGCTCAGGGCAATGTGGAGGCAGAACAGACATTAAACATTGTACACACTTCAGAATCTCTTCTCAGAGACAAAGCTGCTGTTAACAAGCTGCCTTCTCAAGCTGGTGAGCCATCTGAAGAATTTGGAGTAAATTCTAATGATGATGACTCTGATTCTTTGGATGAGAGCATGAACTTAGGGGGAGTAGCAGGCCCAAGTTCTGTTCCAGATCTTCCTGAATGGGCATGGGCAAAAGCATCAACACCAGGAGAGTTTGGTGTCACTTTGGTCAGACAAGTCATGACAATTCAGAAGGCCCTTCAGGAGACTACAGATGCTGGTACCAAGGCAATTCTTCAAGCTCATCTGGAATCTCTGCATCTCCTGCAGTTGCAGCACTTCAAACAGAATCTAAGTGTGGATGAGCTCAAGCAGGATATTGCTGATCTAAAATCCTACAATGCTGAGAAGTTGGATTCAGTCATACATTATGGTACTATGCAAGATTTGTTGGGGAGACTGAGGAAAGAATCTGATGCTGACAAGAGACTGGCCAGATTGGAAACCAGAGTTCAGATCATTGAAGACTCTATGGTCACCATTCTTCAGAATCAACAAACTCAAACAAATCTACTCATGCAGCTGGCAAATGCACAAGGCTTGACCCCTACTGTAATGACCCCAATTTTTGAGAAATTTTGAAACCCTTATGAATAGTGTTTTTGCTGAACGAGAAAACTTTTCATGCCACGCTATGTAGGGGTTCTGTTATTGATCTTATGGGATATTATTAGTACTCTATGTGGTATAAGTGTATGTAAAGATCGTCAGAATCCAATTCCGAACACTTTGATTTTTCCCGGAAATCCACAAGATACGGAGAGAATTGAGTATAAGGTAACAGGATAAAAAGGATTGAAATTAAAGGATTATAGGAGAGGATCATAAAAGGAATATAATATATTGAGAAAGGTTAAGGGAACCTAAGTAATAAGATCCCGGGTATGATCCCTCAAACGATAAACGAGAACGAAAGATAAGCGAACCGTAAAACAAATAAGTGACCAAGAGACAAGCTTGTACAAGAAGCCAGGGATTGTGACATCATCAAACCACAAGGTGTGGACAAGTGGGAGCATAATGACATGTGCAAGGTGACATAAGCATGACATGGGAATGAAGGAGGTGTGGTGGCTTTGTAACCACACAAATCCAAGGGCAAGAAGGTAATTGACTAAAGCAAGCACAAAAACCAATCAACCAAGCCAAGTAAAATCATTTTCATCAAAAATCAAAAGCAACCAAGGCTTTGTTCTTCATTGCTCACGGCTTTTCACTATTCAAAAGGCAAGAGAAATTCAAAATCCAAGATCCAAGCTTCCTAAATTGGTAAGATAATTCCCTAATCATCTTCATGCTTAGTTAGGACTATATCATGAGTTTAAGCCATTAATTCCTTCTCAATCTTCTTCATTTAATCAAAGAAGAAGACAATGAATAGTGTTTTCAAGTTTTTAACTTGAACTTTTTCTTGTTTTTCTTGAAGATCCAAGCATTCTTAAGACTTCTCAAAGCTTCTTAAGGCTTCCTAGCTCCACCCACCACTTCAAGGAAGGTATACCATCTCCAAACCCTAGATTCCTATATATTATAAGATGATTTTGATTAGTGGGTTGATATTGTAGTTTGTTGTTATGATTTAGAGTTTGGGATTTGGAATGGTAGTGAAATGGAATGGTAATTGTTGTGGTTTTGATTTAAAGGAACTTAAGTATGATTAAAGTTAAGTTTAGGCATAAGTATGAATGATTAAATTGAATTGGTTGGGGTTGTTATGATGTGATAAGGATTGATGTTGGTTGTATGTTGGATTTGAGGTTGGTTTGTGGTTGGTTTTGTATGGTTTAAAATTGGGAAATCGCGTAAACATAGTCGTCGTAACGTCCGATTTTCTTTGGACTGTTTTTGTGCATAGCATTATGACCCGAGAACCCCCTGCTAGATTATGACCACTGCCATGTTTAGATAGCTCATGTTACGAGCTTCGTTTTGATATGTAGTTCGTTCGATTCCGATGCACGGTTTAGGAGAAACGACCGTTTCAGTAACGGCGTTTCACGAACGAAACATCTCCCCTCGCCTTACTTTGAAACATAGGTTAAAGACCAAAAAGGGTTAATTAATGTATGAAACATTTATGGTAAGTGTTAGGCAGTTGGTAAGACACCCGCGAAGGAATCGCTTTAAAACTCGTAAAGGTTAAATTATTAAAAATGGTGGAGCCGAGGGTACCCGAGTGACTTAAGCGAATCAGTGAGCGCAAAACTAGCGTTAGAGTCTAAGTTAGTTAAAGTATAGATTTACAAGTGATTTTGGTTTAATTCCAACTTACTTGTTGTTTATAGGTTACCAGACTCGTCCCGAGCCATTCGTAACCCCCAGTCGCTCAGGCAAGTTTTCTACCCGTTATACTGTTGCTGTGATGTAAATATATGTATATGCATTATCTTGTGATATTGCATGATTGTTATTAGCAAATTTTGTGATATTGGAGCATGCTAATATGGTATATATGCATGTCTGTTTCGTAATCTGGTTATCTATCTGTTGATTTCAATGCTTATAGTTGCATAATACATATGCTAGAAATAAGCAAGTAGTTGCGTATACCCTTAGTATAGGGGATAAAAGGTGAACATATTTCTAAACCGGGAGTCAATGTTCCCGAGTATATTATATATATATATATTTATTTTATATATAATATATGGATATAGTTTTTAAAACTATTAATCGAATAAGGTTTATTCGATAACTTTAACTTTATTTTATTATTGAATATTATTTGAATATTCATTCGAGGACTTATGACTCCTTTTACTTTATTAATGAATATTATTTTGAATATTATTCGAAGGCGTATGACTTTTATTTATTTATCTGAATATTATTTGAATATTCATTCGAGGTATTATGACTCAGCTTATTTTATTTATTGAATATTATTTGAATATTCATTTGAGGATCTATGACTCCGATTATTTGCTGAGATATATTCTTTATTTTATTAAAGAATAAGGTGTCGATAATCAAACTTATTTTGATTATTCAAATAAAGATATTACTTTCGTATAAGTATATCTTTGATTATTTGCTATTCATTTCAAGTATAAGTTTTAATACTTCTACTTCAATTATTTTATAAAGATTATTTTTTATGGGAATATTATTTAAATAATAATATTCAGACATTTTCTAAATATTCTGGGGACTGATTTACTTCATTAAATCAGTTTTACTCCAAACACTCTTTAAAGTGTTTTCGAGTCTTTAAAATGATTTTCAAAAGTTAGAGCGGATCCCAAAACTATTTTTATATTTAAGATCTTCCTTTTAAAAAGGGGATTTAAATACTCGCTCAAAACCTGGGGGATCCGGCTCGGTGGGTGTTTTATATTCGCAACAAGGTTGATGTCTTGGTAAAAGAGTTTTTGATTACTTACCCAATATTCGGGAAGTAAAATTCTTGGAACAAGTTAATCCATTAACAGGCATCGCCTGGGAAATATCGGTGAGTTTTCCTTTCCAACTAGGTACGACTTCTTGGTGGAGCCGTATCAACAAGTTTCTACTTGGGGAAAGGGGGAAACGAGCTTTACGTTTCAGAGTCATGGATTTCATCTGAACTAGGAGTGGCGTAAGTGGTCGAGTAGCGCCGGCCCAGCCTTATATTTGGCCCAAATGGCCTGGAAGTTCCGCTAAGGCGGTCCATTCCTTAGGAGTTCAGTGTTCGGTTGACAAGTAAATCCGACAGGTTCTCCTCTACATGTAGAAAATGGTGGGGTTGTACTACTACGACTGATCATCGTAAGTGGTCTTCCTGGCGCGGCAAACTCCCGTAATGAGTTCATCATCCAATTGGATAATTTCTGCAACACTACCCAGAGCACTTCGATAGAAAGGCTACGGTTGGGCGATTGTTGAGTGTTGGCAGGGTCAAGTTTTCAAAATGATGTTTACATCAAATGAAGTATCTCATAACTTCATTTTATTTTGATGATATTTTAAAGGTTGAATCTATTCAAATCTTGTCTTGTAGTCTCATCTATGTGATGAACTTTTGAAACTGGTTATAACTTGAACGGTGGTAGTTCAAGTAGTATTGGGAAAGATATAAGTATATTGGGGTATTTGGTAACCTCATCTTTTAAACTTATATCTAGTTAATAATTGTCTTATGAATGACAAAGATTTTCAGAAAAATGTTGAGACAAGGTTAGATATATTAGATCATTGCAACGATTTTTATACAGTTATACACTGGAACTTTGTGTATATTATGCATGGAAGAGGACTTCCAATATTTTGAAAAGTATATATGTATATATACTGAATATTTTGCGACTTCATCGCATTAGATATCAACTTGGTTCATTTCTTTTGACCAAGACTTTCATGAGTATTATGAGTAGGCTCATATATTGTAAATCATTATACATATATTTTGGTGGGCTTGCTGCTCACCCTTGCTTTATTTCTTCATCACAACAACAGTTAGGAAAGATGGCCAGACTCCAGCAGACCCAGCGCAAGCGCGTGGGAAGCGTCCCGCGTCTTCCCGTGATGTTGTAGCTGCTATAGCTGCAGAGGTAGATCTATTGTAGATCAGACCATCTACTTTTGAGAATCAATTATGTATAATTATAACTTGTGGCAGATAATGGCAATTAACTGTAAATTTATCAAGTAATCATTTTGGGTTGTAATAACTTTTAAATTGTGGATTCAAAGACTTGTACTTATTTAAATTTCATCTCTGAGACTACTATAACGGGTTGTGGTGTGTGTTAGTGTGGGGTCAC